>NW_022170249.1:51167133-51168334 GCF_008802855.1 Photinus pyralis
GTTGGACAGTTTTTTTGTTGGTTTATTTATTGTAATTGTTAAGATAAATCTGGTAGGGGTGGTAAAGTGTGGGTTTTCTGATGATTTTTTCAATATAGTTGTTGAGGTAGTTATTGTTATCGGCTATTTGTATTATGATGTTTAGTTCTAGTTTATAGTGTAAAGTATCTAGCGTTGTGTTGATAAGTCGGTTAACGCAAAAATTGTGTGGTGAGTGGTAACCGTTGTAGGGGATTGTTGGTAGTGGTGGATTTCTGTAGATTTCGTAGGAGATTTGCTTGTTTTGTCGTGTTAGGGTGAGGTCTAGGAAATTTAATTGTTGATTATTCTATTGTGAATTCGATGTTAGAAATATTGTTCATTTTTTGGTGGAGGATTTCAAATGGTTGTGTTGTTCTGATCCAAAAACAAATTATATCATCTACATATCTGGTCCAAAAGGTTATGTATTTATATTCGCGTAAATGTGAAATTTGTTTTTCTTTCGTCGATGTATACATTGGCTAGCACGCCCATAAGTGGTATCCTAGATTCCTAGCCAATATATACACCCGCCCTAGGCTTTCCAAATCACTTTGAAGTACCCGTTAAGGATAAGCTAGAGTTAGTAGCTAACCTATTGTACCCAGAGCGCAAGTCGGACAGAGTGTTTTGCCCTTACGCAAATATATGGCTCTAATCACAGACGATGATCGAACTTCAGACACAGTTGTTGGTTCACTACCAGAGACAACGATGCTTCACAAGTTTATAGGCAAACTATCACTATCGCGAATTGGAGCTTTTTTGGTATGTATAGAACATAACATGTCGGTTTGATGCTGAGTACTTTTGTGTGGAAATCGACAAGGAGTACAGCGACTGAGGGGGTAAGACAAGGCCAATTTTTTCATTCATGAATTGCGAGGCAATAAAAATAGGCGACTAAAAAAGTTTACATAATTGCTTCGAACACGATGGACCTTGCTTAAATAGTAGACGATTTTATTATTATTCCTACTTGTGGTACAACATTTAATCAAACTTTTAAGATTTAACAAAAAGTACGGCAGTGCGGTTAATTATTCAGTTGCTATTGGACGTTGCTCGTATTTGTTGCACTCACTGTGGTTAAGACCGAAAGAGTCAAATAAGTTAATTAAAAATGTTAAAGCCAACACTTAAAACCACTTTCGGGATCACCCTCAAAAACACCGCGTGA
>NW_022170249.1:51168434-51236974 GCF_008802855.1 Photinus pyralis
CGTAAAAGTGATCTTTTTTGGCCGAAGCTGCTGTTTGCGGCCGAGGCGGTAGCCGAGGCCGCAATTCAGATGAGGCCTAACAAATCACTTTTGGCCAAGGTGCACACAACATTTTTTAGGCGATCATCAAAAAGAATTCAAAAATTTGCTCATAAACATATTTTTTCTGAAAATCATAGTTATCTTAGATAATTAAAAACAAAGCATTTCCTGTCATATGTAATTATAATTAGCATCTTTGCGTGTGTTTTGTGCGTATCAAAATGGGCGATAGCGACAGTTCAGATACCCCAAATAAAATTTTGGAAGCTGCAAGCGTTGCGACCCTAAGTCATATAGGTATGATATAAGAGCAGGCGTTTGAGAGTAAAAGTACAATCACAACTTCCTCCGTTGCACAAGATTTTAATAATGTCAAATGCAATAGGTCCTTCGTAACTGTGGCTTCCAAGACCTTATAGTTAACATGCTGTACAATTATTAGAAACCTGATTCCCTACTTTGATGGTAGGTATAGGTAGCTACTTGTGTTCTCAGTTAATTGCTGGTGATTCTTCGTATAATAATGTAAGCAATAACATCTTCCTCATGTTTTGGTTCTACACTTCAAAAAGGTCTGCAAGCAGCAAAGATTGAAACGTCAAACTATAATTTTAAATGTGAACATTGTGATTATGCAAAATAGTGTGAAACATTCCTACAAGTCCGAAAATGAAAAAAACACACGTGGATGGCCCTATCCTTGATGGGGCTAGACCAGATAGACGCTTTGTATCAAACAGATTACTGTTTCTCACACATCAGTTTCAAATAAGTACAGTTTGACAGATGTGTACAATAAAGTAAAGTTTGACAGAAGCGTACAATAAAGTGAAACTTTATGGCCGCAAAAGCGACCACAAAATCAACGTTTTTGTGATGATAGCCTAAAAAATTATAAATTCAGTCTGTGTAGGTTTTGTGCTATAAGAAAAAGGTAGTGTACTTAGTTTTAATTAAAATTACTTTTATGTTGCCTTGACCTACTTGCAACTTAGAGGTAAGCGATCCTTGAATTTGGATTTATTTGCTTTCAATGTAAATTTTATTTGGATTAAGATTGATTAGCGACTTGAATTCTTTGTACATGAATCTGTCTTTGCTTGAATGTAATTAACTTTTTTCGCCTTGCAGAGGTAAATACCGGAGTGTTAAAAATACTTAGCGACATTGATCTCGAAATACTACTTTAGTCTAAGAGTTATCGTATCAAGGACCTTAGATACCTACTGGACTGGAGGAGGTCCGGCAAATTAACAATGTATTTTACGTACTTTTAAGTCGGTTTTGAGTTGCCACTCTTTATAAGCTTATCAAATTTGGTGTTAGAATAAGGTGATTTTTTTATTATTCAAATTCCCTCGGATTACTAATTTTAGGATATTGTGACGCGAGATGTTGAATGCGTGTTTAGCTTTTTCCACAGTAACCTCTCTTGCTCCAGATCCCTCCCCCATATTTTACCCTCTGTGACCATTAATTCGGAATTTTCTTCGGCTCGGTTCTTTAGTTCCATGAGTTCTAGGGGAACACGGCGCATACCTTTGGCTATAAATGCATTCTGTTTAAACCAACTCTTTCTTTCTTTTGCTTTTCAAATTCAATAAGTGTGTTATTTGCGATCCATATTTCTTATAGTAAGCTTGGGTACGAATGAGCGCGACCTGGTCTTTCACAACGTAGGGAAACCGGCCGTTGTTCAGTGCGAGGTTTGTATTACTACAAGTTCGGGTACATGGGTACATCATAATATAGTCCATCCGTTATTACAACGTGTTATTTTTGACGTGCAGAATAAGAATGAACAAAGTAAGGTACCGCAACAGTTAAGCGATTGTAGTTCGTATCGCTTACGTTAAAGAATGTTTATTGAAGTGAATTTCGCTTGCATGGCATGGCATCAAGTAGGCGTAAACAACATTGCTGTAAACAAAAACTGGATGTAAACGAAGTTCAGTTCAATTAATATTATTTGACGTAAGCAATATGATCTAGAATCGATTAACAGTTTCGGAACCGTACTATGTTCAGTCTTATTCTGCACGTCAGCTTTATTTATACGAATTCATACATGCATTTGCGACCTATGGGCACCAGATGAAAGACGTCATCCTTGTCTCTTCGTTGTCATAACTTTCTTCTTTTCCTATAGAAAATGTAATTTGGCGATATACACAGGTTTTTTTTAAAGAAGTTCTAAGTAATTAAAACTTTATTTAACCTGTTTCGATCGAGCGCTTGTAGCGTAGTATTTCTGACCCAGAGTGCATATTTTTGGGCTAAATTTGTATTTTGTGTAAAAGGACAGTTTCGTATTAGAACGAGCCGAAGTTACGACCCTGGATTTTAAGAGTTTCACGTTATAGTCTTTATGAGTGACTCAATAAATTGAAATAGATAGACAGGTGTTTTCTAGGTGGCTTAGTGATCGCCATTGCATACAGCAATATGTAATGGAAAGTAATGGTTGACATTTAAAAAAATAAGCCTCCCTTGACCATGCAGAAGTTGCCACTGACCACAAATTGAAAGTACGCAGATTGGTAGGTAACTTTTTATATTTTTGGAGTAAGTCCCTACAGCTAGCTTTATGGGTTAGTCTCTTCACTGAACAAAACACTAGACATCTTATCCATATAACTCATCTTTTACACATTTGGGGGAATGGAAAAGGAATATATTTCACATAAACATAGCAAATTTCATAAGAGCTACTTCTGTTTTCACATTAATGATTGTATATTACTACGCCCTTAATGATTGTGGTATTTGCCCGACTATGAAATTTTCGATATGCTTACACTATTCACAATTTAGCCATTTTGTCGAGCTACACGAATTACGAATTTTAATCAACGCCTGTATTAAATTAAATCGTATTCAAGCTTTACTATTACCAAATGGGATAAATTATGTGATAAAAAACAATTTCTGCTCGAATTAAATTTTCGTAACGTTTTCGTCGACAATAATATCCTCATTTCCTGTTTTTAACTTCGAATTTAAATCGTTGTAGCCGTACCTTGGGAGCATTAGCAATAACAGTATTTCATAACACGACGCGGATAGCTACAGAACATTTTCAGTCGCCAAAAATATTTCACCTGAACGATCAACGACAAACTTATAATAAATAATGTATATAATCAATCGTACTTTATGATTTAACGCAACTTTGAAGTAATTAATCATTATATAAGGTTAAGCTCGTTGGTTCAGTTTTGGAAAGCAATTCAAAAACGTGATTAACAACTTCAACAACATTACTTTAGTTCAGCTACTCCGTTAATTAAGGCATTAAAATTAAAGCAAGCTTCATATAAAATATCGCTACAAAACAGTCGATTCAAATTGCAACTCCATTAAAATTAAAAAGAAATGATATAGGTACTTGTTTGCAATTAAAATACTGCTTCGTTAGTAATATAGTTCGGGGTTATTTAACGTTAATAGGAATTTCTAATTAAATGTGATTGCGACAAACGAACCACGGTTAATTACAGACGCAGACGTTAGGAATTAGTGTAAAGTAGGTAAGTAGCTATGGTTCCGCTAAAAAAGTATGCCATTCAAATTTACTCACCGCATTGACAGCTGTCATGTCCTTTGGAGCCGGTTCCGATTCAGCTAAACTGTCACTCTGAAATAAAAAGCAGGACTTAGCTTTTATTCAAGTATTGTCATACATAGGATTAAGAAAACTAATCGAACAGATCACTTCAAAGCTCGCGAAAGCTTCATGTTTCAATTATACATTTCCAATAACGTGCAGTTGCAATATTCGAATTTATCGCTCTGCAATTCAATACTTTAAACGATAACCAATAGGATCATACAAGCGTAATTAAACCTAATGCAATTAAAGCAACAAGGAGTAATGGTTTTTATTACCGGCTCGATATAATTACATTTTATTAAGCATAATGGCGTACTTGAATGGGGTTCGATTTTTATTACACTGTTCTCGTCTTACTAACTGTATTGTTCCAAAGAATTTACTAGATTTAAAATTGGTGATAATAAATGATTTGATCGCCAGATCAAAGGCACCAGATTCATAACAACGAGCAATGTATAGGGAGGTTTGTTTCTATCTATAATTACATTTCCCCTATAATCATTTCATGACGTAGCCCTTGCGGTATTTAAAAATGTGAAATTGCACTGCGCAGTGGTCTTTTTGTCTTTGTTATGAATTTGACTTTCTCATTACCTACTTGGAATCCAAAACAGAAAGAAATGTGACAATGCTCCCCAAATGTTGATTTTGACGCCAGGACACAGCCATCTTGGATTCCTTGTACTCAACATTCTCAATATCTCTATCAGCATTGAACCTTAGATAGTACTTCTTATTTCTTATTGGTTATAGATTTCGACACTACAAAATGTGTTATCATGAGGCGGCGCTATAAATATACAGAGTGTCCCACGTAGAACGCGAAGGATCCACGAGGCCTCAAGCGCAATAACGTACGTTTGCATATGGTGCGTTCAACCTGTCTCACACGGTATGTATGATTATTATTAAAAAGACATAATAATTATCTTACCGTCAATGACATAAAAACGAGTGAAAATTTGTGGTGCATGAATCCATTATGGAAATGTATGCGAAATTTGAAATATGTATCGACTATGGAACGTGAAATATTTAGCAATTTTGAATATAAGGACCAAATTAAATGTATATAAATGAAACAATTAAAGACATACTTATGTAAAATAAAACAGGTGTCAAATAGTGTGGTTATGTTGCAGTGGTGTGTTTTGTGAGTATTATTGAAGGAGGGTAGTGTATTGTAAATGTGAACGTTGATTCCGTAGTAGCATTGAGCAAATTCTTTGTGTAGGTGTTGTTGAAAGAGTGTGGATATGTATTTTTTTTGTAATGTGGATAGACTTTGTTGGCGATGTGTTTTTGTTCTATGATGTATAAATCCAGTACGAATTGCGGTGTTTGTTGATTTATTGTTGATATAGGTACCTATTGTTTTTGTCATTGACGATAAGATCAATATTGTTATGTTTTTTCAATAATTATACGTATATTTATACCACGGCCTGATGATGACACACTTTGTAGTGTTGAAATGGATAGCCAATAAGAAATAATTAATACAACGTTTTACATTTTTCTCGTTACAATTATATTCAGACAAAAACGTTCCGAAATGGAGAATTGTATTGAAATGTAATATTACATAAGATAGTGGTTTTTATTCTCGGTCTGCTCTTTTCCCTTGCTTACAAAAAATTTTTTTTACGAAAAACATTGTGTCCTTTCAACAAAAGCTATGGTAAAAAAAGTTTACCTTTCCTTGTTTACTAAAATATATTTATTAGGTATTTTGGAAGTGGTCGATTTCGGCCTTACGCTATCGTAGTTCAGTAACCACCGAAAGGTCAACTTTATTTTAAGATTATAAGAAGTAGAATACGCAAATGAAATCTTCATCGAGGGTATTAAAGTCTATGGCTTAACTTAGGCTCCGATATGTGCATTGCATTTGAAAAAATGAAAATAAGATACAGAATATTGTAACGGGGTTTCCCTTACTACAGAAATTTGAAAGAAGACAGGGTCTGAATTAAAGGTACGAGTATGTGTATTTTTGCATTGCAAGGAAATTAATTATTTCATTTATTATAACCCAAATAGGTATTTTATTTAACCGTAAGGAAGCGAAAAGGAAATTATTAGTAATACACAATCGGTGGAGAAAAGTAACCCTTTCCCCACGCTGCAAAAGGGTTGCGACGCGACGGTCTGGTTCAAACGCAAGTGGCGGTGGCGTGCTTCCCGTCGATGGCGTGGGTGATATCATTTTAGGGAGAGGTGTCGGCGCTGCAGACGATTGGGTGTGTTGTGGTCCTGGGGTAGGGCGTGAATGTGAACTTTCACCTGTTCTCCCTTGTGTTTCCGTATCCAGTAAGCGTTTATTCCGGCTTGTGTGATGACAAGATAGGGCCCGTGCCATTTTCGCCTAAAGTCTTCCACTACGTTGTCTTTGGATCGCTCCATCACCATGTCGCCGTGTTTGAATTGGGTTGAGGTGGGCCCGTAGTTGGCATAGCATGATGGGTAACGGTGTTGATTTCTGTGAACCATTCGCACTCTCTCTTTCTACGCTTCAACTTGTTCAACTCTAGGCTTCGCTTGCCATTCACCCAGACGAGAGACTTCGTTTAATTCTTAAAAAATGCGCTAGAAAGAAAGGTTACGTTGCGCTAATAAGCCCCCCAGGTATGATCATGAAATTGATAGAAATGGATAGAGGACACCTTAATTACACGTTATCAGTTACAAAATTTGCGGAAGAAGCCTTACATTTTCCACAATCTTCATTCAAAGTTCACTTCATTTCGTCGTAAGTGAGGTTATATTATTCAAATTACATTGTTGATTTTAAGTGGGTTATAGTGTTCTTAAAATTCCTCAGTGCCAACTTTAATTTCTTAAGAGGTTATATGTTATTTTTTCACAATATAATAAACATTAAATAATGATGTACAAGTATTATACATGTGTTTTTAATTATATCATAATAGTAGTAAGCAGTTCCCTACATGTTTTACTTAATTCATGTTCATGTTTCAATCCCAGTGATTTGGAAATAACACAAGGGTGTCACGTTGAAGTGAGATTGACAATATTATCATGGAAAATGCGAGAGATGTTCCTTCCCCTCTCGACGGTATTAGGCGGTGGATGCTAAGCGGCGATTGATACGAAAAGGCGTTCCAAGTTAAGCGGCGATCCATCGAAAATGCGAGAGATGTTCCTTCCCCTCTCGACCGTATTAGGCGGTGGATGCTAAGCGGCGATTGATACGAAAAAGGCGTTCCAAGTTAAGCGGCGATCGCTAACGTAGCTGCGATCCATCGAAAATGCGAGAGATGTTCCTTCCCCTCTCGATCGTAGTAGGCGGTGGATGCTAAGCAGCGATTGATACGAAAAAGGCGTTCCAAGTTAATCAGTAGTCGATACGAACCAGGTGGTATATGAAACATGCAGGAAGTGCCACATACAACCTTCTCTACGACATTCCTCTTCCCTAATGCATTCAAGTTTAGACTGTATACACTTCAAAAAGTGGTGTCATTAAAATGTCAGTCACATGAAAGTGTCACTTATTTGGTGTTTAAGTCGAACAAAACCTAAAATTGTATTGTATATTATACCTGTTGTACTACTTTTATTGCATTCTATTAATATACACGTTAAATCCAGAATATTTCATTTTAGTAGACGAACAAGTTAACATAACCTCCTACAAAAATTTACTGTCACCTTTGTTAAAAAGTGAAAATGAAAGCTGTCACATAAAATTTTTCAGTTTTGCCAACTTAAGAATGACAAAATATACGCAAAATAACACCAGATTTCCAGAAAATGAAGTGAACTTTTAATTAAGATTGTGGAAAATTTAGGCCCTCTTCCGCAAATTTTTTTATTCTAAACGTGTTATTAAGGTGTCCTCTATCCATTCCTATCAATTTCGTGATCATACCTGGGGGGCTTATTAGCGCAACTCACCCGAAAGAAACACTGTCAAGTCATTGGCCGTACCTGCCATTAGTCTGTAGAAAAAGTCAGATTCATTCATCCAACGGTAACCTTAATATCTGTATAAACTTCGTGAAAACCCGACCAAGAATTGTTTTCTTGCGGAGTTATCAAATGTTTTTTTAAATATTTTTTTAAGAGCTATTCAGCCCTGTGATGTATCAGAAACGTCAAACTTAACGTGCAGGTTATCTGACAAGAAAAATGACGTTTTTGACATATAACCTGCACGTTAAGTTTAACGTTAGCGATACATCACAGGGCTGAATATCAACGTTTTCATTTGGTGTATAACTTATTTTCTCAAAAAACAACCATTTAAAATTGGTACCGCAAGAAGAACCGCATCGGCGCCCTTAAGTCATATGACCTGAGGCGGCAGACGGTCGATTTTAGTATACTCGGATAGGCCAAAGTAGAACTCCATCGGTTAAAATTTTGATCACTCTCGTTCAGTGGATTTCGAGCTAGCTCCCCTACTCTCGGAAAGTACATAGCCGAATTCAATGAACCTTGGCATCCGGATTAGTACTAAGCTAAAACTAATTCCAAGCGAGTTTGGAACCCAGAAGTCAACTTTCGGTGGCAGGGTCAGAGGTTGGTCCTGTGATCTTTGATACTCGTACTGCATGTCCTTCGCGTCTCGAAAGTTTTAAGTTTAACTGAGGAACAGTAAAAAGTAACTGTTAAGCTAAGTACCCGGTCAATTTGAAAATAGGCAACCGATTACGTAATCATTTTTGTACGGCAAGAATAAGAACTAAAATTAACATTTGTGAGAAAATTAAATAAATATGAGGTTTATATTATATAACGCGAAAAGAAAAGAGCGCATATAGAATCACGTAATATAAAATAAATTTATAATTCCACCTAATATGCGTTTGCAATACGTACATATTACAATGTCTGAAGTGCAGAGTGCATTGGAAGCGCATAACAATTCTCAAAAGATAGAAATTAAATTAGTACATATGAAATTCGTTACATCGTATTTCAATGGCTTTAATCTCATGATGGATATAAATATAATCAGGACAAGGGTTTTACTAAAAGAATCTCTTAACGCACAAGTACTCTTTCGTAGATCCTTTGATGATGTTACGCTCTTATTCCAATCTATTGTTATATTTGGTTTCCTGCTAAGTATCGTGTTCAATAGATATTTCCCTTGATTTCTATTTTATATATATAAAAGAACAAGCCGACACGGAATTAAAGCACTTATTCGTTTTTTTCATTCGAATTCTATTGTTACTTTTAATTTGATCACGAGAAAGCCTAAAAAAATGCTTAAATGGTATAAGGTAATTTAATGAACTTATTACTGGGCAACGAATTATTGGTGAACTGTGAACGTGAATTCATCAATGGTCACATGAGCGTCGTACTGCTACCACATACTTTTACATATCTCCACAAATGCCATCCCCTGAATAGAATTTTTTTAATTTAAGTCCAAGAAGTAAAATGGCGCATTTAGTGACATGCCAGGGTTGCACGGAAATGGCACACCATGTGCAAATCTGAACTACTATTGGAAAACTGATCAATGTTAATGTGCCTTATCCGCGAGCACGGAAAAGTTGAAAGTCGTGTATCTCCGAATAGTTTACTTTCCGCAGCTTAGTAGTCTGAGGAAATTGAAATAACTCGCATCTACGCATCTCTTCGCAACTATTAAATGGTTATTATGAAGACCTTGACTAACAATAATCATTATTCTCGGTTATCGTGCGTTCAACTATTTATCAAAAATTGAAAACGGAACCACCGAGTCTGGCTTGCCTTTTTATCCAATAAGAAAACAGAATCTCATGTTTCTATTGCAAATTTCGGCTTTGAAAGAAGGGAGTTGAATTACTTGATTTAATTGCGAACGTTTATCGTACACACTCGATCGCTTCTACTATGGGTACAAAAAACGGTGTAAATACAATTTTATTCATATGTGAATTTTGAAAATAGAAATTCATGCACAACCACTGGTAGGTAAATGGATCCATTGTTTGAAAATAACACAAGGTACGTTTTTGCTCTTTCAGCATTATTATAAGTATCCACTTTATCTTTCCCCTTCTCTAAGCAGAACACATTTTTAAGGTAAAGTACATTGCATTACTCTAAATGGAATAGCTGTTTAATTATGAAACATAAATTGTAAGAAAAAGGTTCTCTTCGAGTTCCTCATATCATACTCGCGGTCTTCGTCTGCTTGCAAAGCTTATATCAAACATAAGATGTGCAATATTTCGTTAGAATTGTAGTAATTCATGCTCTCTCGCCGCTTTTGATGTGTTATTAAGTTATGACAAGTCTTTCTCGAGCCACAAGGCAAATTAAATTCATAGATAACTTCACTCAGTATAATGTTCCATGTTGTAATTTGTCTTTTTCTTATTTTACTTCTCACATAGCTTGCATCTCAAGCAATAGCTAACAAGAACGGTAGTACATGAAATCAAATTTGCTTCCTCGAATAAATCTTACTGGAAACAATTCACCGACAAACGGCATGGTAAATAAGGCTGCAGTTTTTACCTACAAAACAATTTTAAAAATACTGGATGGTCATTAACCTTAAGGTAATAAGTAAGAAATACGTATGAAGTCTGAAATCTCTTTAGAAATTGCAATTTAAATAAAATTGAAAGAGCTCTTACCACCAACCATCCCATTTATTCTTCAAACAGGTTAAATTCTGAAAGAGATTTAATTTAAACGTAGGGCTTTAATTAACCGTCTTTCTTAGAAATGTAGTGAATTCACCACGTCACTAGGGACTCCGAAGAAAGCACTTTTCTCTGAGTATATACATTAGTTAATGAAATTTAATTTTAAAATTAAAGCATAAGAAAATATATCAAGTTGACATCGTAAGTACCGGCCGGGCGTGTATTTGCATATTGTGTAATCACCGAAAAGCTTCGAATAAAAACAAGCTTTCAGATGGAAATATAATTACGCGCAGTAATGCCGTTTGGTTTTGCGCTCGTATTATTCTGTAACGAAATCCATGTTTTTCGCGAGAGATTTTAAGAATTTCGGTCGGGAGTGGTATATTTCTATTCTAGTTTTAGAATATGACATAAATTATACTCAAAAGTTTTGGTAGCACCAGTTTTGATATTTTTGCATTGCAAATGGAGAAATCTTATTCTGTTGTGTTAGAAAAAATCAAGAAAAAGAAATATATGTATGCACGCTAGACGTTTCAGTAATCCTTAAAATTATAACTGAAAACAGAAGATAAATGTTCAGTATTTGTGTGTGTTTGTGTTGAGGATAAATTTGCGCACATCGCGGAGTGTAAGTAATGATTGTCTGTGGTGGTCTAGTTTTAATGGGCCACACAATTTAAACGAAACCCCTTTCCTTATCTACGTATTTATTTAGAAGTATATAAAATGACACATGAGTGAGTTGATTTGGTGTAATGTGAAAGGATCTTTATGAAACCATACATTAATATAATTGCCCTGTTTACCTGCGGGATCCTTTATAAATGGAAATATAAAATATAATGGAAATTGACATTAAACGATGCCTAATTGGGTACGTACGTACACTACATGCTTCTGATGCATACACATACACATAATAGCTTCTTGACCTCAAAAAGAAAACTCCCCCGAGGCCCGTTAATGGTTAGTCACGTATCTTGGCAATAACAAATCAAAAATAAATCGACTGATTACATACTAGAGTCATCAGCACGGGTGTTGACACAGGCTAGAGTTAATCCGCTAATTGAAAGTGTTATAGCATCACACAGAAAGATTCTGTTCCTATGGAAAAGAGATCCTCCTTCGTTCAAAATCGTATAGGCAAAAGGTTGATCCTCTGCATGCTAATATGAAAGCTGTCGACGTCATTAACCTAAGAGTTCGTAAAAATAATAATGCCCTTCGGTCATGGACCTAGTTAAAGGAGAAGAAGGACACATGCAAAAGTGAAGCGACCACGTCAAAAAGTGCATGTTTTATACACTGTGTTTTGGTTTTGGTTAAATGAATGAGAAGTTGCACAATCAAAGGTCTAAGAAGATAACGTTTAGAAATCCCTGAACAATTTTCTGATTTTTGAAATATTTTGAAAAAATTATTTTTTTTGACGTTTTTGACCTAGAGCATAACTAATGACACTTATCCACAGCAGCTTTTAATGCTCTTCAAGGTGGGGTTTTTCCTATGATTAGCGGAACCATCAGCTTCATTTTTTTTAATCCAGCCCTGATATTACGATATCATAGCCCTTTATTCTGAATTCAATTATGTATAGCATTTTATAGTTTAATTGTCGTTTAACTTTAACGGTCTTAATTAAGAAAATTCCTATTACGGACTTGTACAAAGATTTTTTATAAATAAACTCCGACAACAATGTAATAGAAAAAAACAAATCAAATTAAATTAACAGGAGATATGGGAATTCATATACCACAAAAAAACGAATAAATAAAACAACTAAATTTAAAGCATAATTATGCTCGAAAAGCTTTCCATTATTTTCTAAACACAGACAGCATCTTCTCACCTTCAACAAACGGGGTTATATCGGGTAAACGCGTTGGCAAGGTTGTTTCTGAATGCGTGCTAATAACTTTTTCTGGAAAGATATTCTCGAAAGGCTCTAGAATAACGTGCAGGTGCATCATCTTGTTGAATCATGACATCATTTGTACGATTCGTCGCTTTTGAAAATTAAAGACAAAGGTGCGAACACATTTTCCGCTTGATTTAATGCATCTCGTATGCCTCGGTGTTGTGATGACTTGAGGAGATTAAAAAGATAAAACCTAACGCAAAATTAATCATTTTTGATAGATTATTACGGTTAAGGACCTAAGTAGCGTCCGATTTTAATCGAAAACCACGATAATTATTAGAAATGGATAGATTCAAGGCAACTGAATTTAGATTTATTCTATTACACATTGATCCTATCATATTTAAAAATATTCTAAATTCTGTAGACGAATATAATCATTTTTTTATTATACCCGAATCACAATCTCCGTTTTAAACACTCAAATGCGTGCGAAAAAAGGCCTTTAAAACACGTGCTTTAAAGTTGCTAAGTAACGATACTTCAAGTATGACTTTTGAAACTGTCATCTGGATGAAATAAAAAATCATCTTAGGTCGCTTTCTGTAAATGCAGAACATTTCTTTGGCTTTTGTACCCATCCTTTGGTTGAAGCTTTCACAAACGCACGTAATTTAGAGTATGCTTCCAAATCTGTTCGACTTTTAATCGCAACATTGCTTGGAAGTTTTGAATGAATGCACCAAAATATAGAAGATTTAAATACCTTTGACATTTCCTTCATGTATGCCAGCATTATCGATTCATTTAAGACTGTATTCGGAAGTAACTTCCTATTCATCCATGGAAACAACTTTTCATATTCTTTATAATAGGCTTCACTGGAGTTGGATTTTACACCTACCAACGTTTGTTTAGATTTTACAAGCGATTAAATGAACGGTGTATTATCTTTTTCAATGGAAATCGTTTAATTCACAAAGACGATGATTTTTATAAGCAAACGTCAAGTGACATTTCCATGGCAATCGTGAAATTACGAACACCCAGCCCAATTAATTAGACATGTATTCGCGTATAACGTCAATATGACTTCATTGTATTACCTATTTTTAAATTATACTGCAGGTATAATAAAAAATACTATACGATACACGTGTATAATTGGTCTTTAAAGCACTTGCAACGTTAAAGGCACTCCGCTTTGCGTCGTGCCCTTAAACTCGTTGCGCGTGCTTTAAAGACTTGACTATACACTTGTATCTTAATATACTATTTACTGCTTCACAGTGCAAAACGTATTTTATGTAGTTCGTCAGAAGAAGTTTCATCTAGCTCTATAAACAAATTTGTTAAAGGCATTCCACGAGTCTATCAGAAAGCCGATTTGGTGTACAATATGCCCTCAGTGTTGCATTTACTCGGTGAAAAACATAGTTTTATAACATCAGGTTTAGACATTATTAGCGCTTTTCCATTTGAAAATTATTTAGGATGTCTATTAAATTTAATCAGAGGTCCTGCAAAAGCCATTGCAACAAGTTTGTAGAAGGTTATACAAGAAATTGCAAATTGCAACGTTCCAGTCCAAAGTAAAAGTAGGATACATAAGCACCAGGAAAAAAATGGATGTTGTTTATTATAGAAAATATACACATTTACAAACGTGCTCCATAAAATTCATATTCAAACGTCTTGAAAATGGTAACATTTTATGCATTTCAAAGTTCTGTTTAAATACTTATTAGAAGGATCGTTGTATGTTAATGGTTCTTCCTATCATGAAACTGGTTATTTAAGTTCAAAGAAGATTCACATTTGAAAAGTACATTTGAGTGAAAAAATACTACCATAACTAAAAAAACCTAAATAGACTGGTTCACTTTTATAAAAAGCAGCGTTTTAACAGGTTCTAGGGGCATTTCAGACAACATTTTGCCAAATAGGCGTTTTTTACTAATTTAGACCTGCTGAACACGAATATCGATGTTGGCATCTCCAAATCTGAACAGGAAGTTCAGAATTCAAGATGGCGGCCAATTTCCGAAAATGTTGATCTTTTCACTCATGCGACCGATTTTTTCGAGCTAAAAACGGATTACAATGTTATTCCAGACGGAGGTACGGCATGATAATAATAGTGAACAAATGTTTAAACAATGATTCCATAGTTTTTCTAACGTCAAAGTGCGTAAAAGTGGAAACCTTTTTTTCATAGTACTGTATGGCTACTGTTTAAATTTGTTCACATCGTGTAATTATTAAATTATTTCTGTTTTGGCAAGCATTTAGGTTCCTGTGCGTCGTGTGTTAGATATCCGCGATATTCCATTACCTCACATATGAAAGAATTTCCTTTCATTAGAGGAAAACAAAAGAAGCGAGTTATTGTCGCATCACCTTGAAGACGCCCCATTTGACGGCGTACTGGTGATTGCTGGAGGCTTCAGTGATGAAAGAAAAGTTTTCTGTAACCGTCAGACGACACAGATTTCCTCCTTAGAAGCTTTTCACAAGGAAGCTGATACTAGGATAACGCTACATATACCTACACATGTATATATTTCTGTTGCTTCTTCATCATTTCGAGAAAATACTGGCAAACTAAGTTTGGTTGCTGGCCGGTACTTCAAGAAAGATAATATGTATTTGTTCCTATCCATAATGATGTGCAGAGGAACTGGCCAAAAGCAGTAGTAACGAATATCCTCTCCTTTTACGCTATCACAGGAAGTGATGTCACGTCATTGCTGTTGTGAATTTCCACGCTTGGATGCATTTATTTTTATTTATTTATTTATTTTTGACCTTTATTTTTAAGCAGGGGGGGTTTCAGACAAGGCTGGTCTACCAACCCAGTAGACATATACAAATATCTATATATCCGAACCCGGATGTGAACCAGATAGTGTTTCGAAAGCGCTCTTCTTTACTGTTCACGCTGGGTACCATACTCCTAAGTGAGAAGATATATCTTTTGCAAAAATCTTCGTGGCAAAACTATACAAGGTTGGTATCATAACTAGGTACATGAAACTTCACTTGTTCAGAGTATCGACCTGGTTCGCATATTTTAGGTGGCGTCTTTTCCTCTATTTAGGTAGCTGATACCATAGTTTCCACCGACGGTGCGCGTCCCGCTGAGTTCGGTAGGGAGAAATCACTACCAGACGTCCGTTTGGACGAATGCGCACGTCCCTGGCCCCATCTCGGTTAATCAAGTAGGACTTCCCAGAGTGGAGAAGCATTGTCAGGTTTCAGTAGCTGCGAAGCTTTAGATCTAACAATTCTGAACTCCATTCTCTTGGGATTCCATCTAATCTTTTCTAGTATTTCGTCCATTTCTCTAATTACGGCATATCAGGTGTAAATCGCAAGAGGTACTTCTTTGACCTTAAACTCTGAAATGTCGCTCAGACTAGCATCTATCCTTGATTTCCTGGAGAAAGAATTAAAAATGGCTACATTCCCATTCTCACAACGTTAGATTAATTCCGAAGGCTGCTCTAGATATCGTCCTTTGTCGTTGTAAATAGGATTGCTCGTCAAAACTTTGTTAATGTTGCAAGGCTCAACTGTACTCCCTATATTACTCAAGAAGACGATTGACCTAACACCATGGAAATAAGATAAATTTGTCTTCACTTTTCTATATGCTTTCATACTTGAATAATAATAATATATCCTGAGTAACGGTAATTAATACCTAGCAAAATAAGAATCTTCCGAAACACAGCAGTTTAGTTGAACTCCTTCATTTAAAAATTAACGTAAAATTCGAAAGATTGTAGTTATCTAAACTTTATAAGGAGAATTATGCAATATAAACGCATGTCGGGAATACTTATATGTCAGGATTACTAGAAACAATCTTTTTGCAAGTCCTCCTTTGGCAAGGAGAGCTAGGAATTTCGTAATTCTTAATTTTACGCATCCTGCCGCTAAAAAAACTATTACATTATTGTTAAAACAATAGTTAACTATTATTATCGTGACGTACGTCAGGAATAACATTATAATTAGTTTTTGGATCGAAAAAATCGGTCGCATGACTGAAAAGATAAACATTTTCGGAAGTTGACCGCCATCTTGAATTCTGGACTTGCGGTTCAGATTTCGAGGTGCCAACATTGATATTCGTGTTCAGCAGGTACTAATTAGTAAAAAAAGCCTTGTTGGCCAAATGTTGTCTGAAATGCTCCTAGGACAGAAAAACTTCGAAAAGTGAACCGGTCTAAAATGCATAGTATTTAAATTACAAGTATTTGTTGCCATGCCGGTTTTACATAGTGAAATTGTAATCAATTAACATTTAGCAATAGTTGTTCTATATACCTCTCGACTTTGTGCAGAAATGTAAGATGAGCTGGGGAAAGTACTGTTTCAAATTTTAACCTGCGCAAACTTTAAATTTCATTTTGGAAATCTTTGGCTGAAAACCTTTGCAAACTTTAGAAGGTATGCATTAAAGGCTTTTGCCCTTTTGCCTATGGTTATTTATAATTATAGATATGATAGGTAGGATGATAAAGTTGAGGATAATTAAATGTAATCAGTTAGGGCTTTTACTGATATATTTATATACCAACCTATCTAAGTGTATATAATATAAATATGAAACTTGCTTAGCTATTAAAAGCTGTCAAATCAGATATGACGTGGGACATCACATTTTGGGAGAGCTGTGTGATCGCAGATGACAAAAAAACGAAGTATTATTGGCCTGACAAGAAAAAGGCTCAAACACAAAAACTTACTCCAAGCCAGTCCAGACAAAAATACATAAAAGATGTGCAAGGCTCGTTATAAGAAAACTGTGGGTACCATAGAAGAGGCAGTGACATGCCTGCAAGAAAGCGAATATAGTTCGAATTTGGATAGTTCCGATGAAGAACCGGAAAGAGAACAAGTGAAAATTCG
The DNA here is from genome assembly GCF_008802855.1 of Photinus pyralis. Lineage (NCBI taxonomy): Eukaryota > Metazoa > Arthropoda > Insecta > Coleoptera > Lampyridae > Photinus > Photinus pyralis. Next base: position 51,185,512 of record NW_022170249.1, read on the forward strand.
TATTTTTTTAGTTTTGTTAATAGTGCAAAGTGGAAAACTTTGTGGAACGCTTTCACAAAATCAGTATAAATAATGCTCATCCTACCTACAGCCCTGAGCAAGTGATTATCACCTGTTTCCAAAGTTGAAGGAGTTTTTGGGTGGAAAACAGTACGGAGGAACTTAAGGAATCAGTAAAGGGCATGACTCAAATCTTTACCGGCTGATGAGTAGGTAATTGGCATAGAGAAACTGGTCCCAAGTTACAACAAGTGTTGACAACAATGGGGACTATGTAGAAAAGTAGAATAAGGTACTGTGGTGTGTGGGCTTATAAATAAGTTTGGTGTTGATATCTTCAGTTTTTACTTAACCATTTCGTATATGTTGCACATATATACAGAGTGTCTTTTTCTTAGAATAATCTCGTTTTTCGGTTGGAAATGCGACAAAACTCAATTTTGCAACTTAAATTTATTACTATTAATATAAAAAAACTGAGCAGGAGTTCGGCCCGGCACCTTCGGAAAAGTTTAAGATTCGTGATTTTCATGTTCCAAAAACCCCCAAATAGCAAATTTCGAAAAAAATTTACAAAATCGGAAAAGGCATCCACTTTTTGTAATTCTTATGGTTGCTGAGACAAAAATTAAAGAAGACATCCAAATGTCACCACTTTTTTGAGGATATCTTCCAAACCAAACACGTTGGACCCTCCGTTAATTTGGAAATAGTGCATGTATTGAACCCCTCTACTATCGAATTGTTTTACATACTTATATGTTACACCCTGTATTGTATATAAATGGATCACGTTTAGATATAAACATCTACTGTAAAATAGGAGTTTAATAACTAACGAACCGACATTAACCGTTTTAGTCCCTAAATTAATTATATAATATTGTATATACACAGCAAAATTACGTTAAATAATTGCCCATCATCAAAGAAATTGCTATATACCATGGTTTTTCCAAAAAAAATAGAGAACGCATATATTATTAAACCAGATCAGAATGTGACAACACATTACGTAACTCTTTTAGTAAGTTAGACTATGAAGGATAAATCTGGAACATATAAAATAAATTTTAAAGATTGCAATCAGGGGCGTATTGGTCAAACGAAAGGATTACCCAATATTCGACTAACTTGAAGTATATTAGTTGGGGCAAATCTAGCGCTGTCGCACATATGCTTGAAAATAATCATATCCTAGATAACAGCAAGACTAAATTTGATTGTTATAAAGGTGTAGATATTTGCAAAAACAAACATTTCCTAATGAATATAACAATTCTACTTTGTGTCGTTTCGTTGTTTGCTGATCATGACAGCTTTTCTGCAGGAAGGAGGCCGTTTTATTGTGGATTTTGTTAATTCAATGGACACACGCATTTCAGTGGGTTTTTTGTACGGCAACTTGCCGAATTTTGTAATTCCCCTAACGCCTTTGATATAATGTTTTACATTCTAAGTTATTCAAACACACTATTTTAAATATTATACTGTAGTGGTTTGTGCATAAGAAATCTCAAAAGAACCAGTATTTCAAAAGTAATTTCTACTAGATTGGAATTTTAATACGAGCAGGTATTGTTTCTTTAAGTTGGTGTACTCAAAATATACTTAATGATAATTAAAATCACTGTTATTTCGTAGAAATATTCTAACCATTGAATCTCAGTTGTTACCTAAAAGTGCCAAATAATCAAGACCATCTTTTTTTCCTTTAGTGGTAATTGGAAAACTCGGATTATAATATTCATTTTTGCTGGATCCTTTCAAAATGCAAAATAAATGATTATTTTCGACTTGAAATTTAATACGGAATAAGGGTTTTATGGGGTTATTCCAAAGCTGCTAAATGGAGAGGAAGACGCGAGCTGTTAAATGCAGTGCACGGATACTGACACTAGCGACGAAAACGTGGTGAGAAAGTTTGGGTATTAATTTACACGACTGTCGGTGGACCGTGTTATGCGTGAATGATAAGAGCTTCAAAATGTCTGTCTGAATACATTTTCAGGGATTACATTGTAACATTAAGTTACTTTAGAGCATCCGTATTTCTTTCTCAACTTTAAACAATGAACTTTACAGCATTTTTATAACAAGAACAGCTGCTGGCAGTAAACTTTGCATTATATCAGAAGACTATTTTGTCGAAGTATCATCGTTACGAAGAACTAATCGCCTTTGTTGAGACGTTATTAAACCCACACAAATTTTTTGGCAAAATTTTCCAAACAAAGCTTATCCATTTTCCGGTACATTATTTTTTTAAATTAAAGTTGACTCTTCCTGAACGTCGCTTATTCTATAATTACGCTATTTACTTTTCGTTTTAATTATAACTCGAAGCACAATTATTTAATTTTGATTACATATTCATGTACACGATAAGACGTGTATAGTCATAAAATTCAATTAACTTTAATCTGAAATTGCATCTTCGCGAAATGTGCGCCTTAACCCGAACGTCGTATGTACGCTCACCTACATAGCTCTGAAAGATGTCACCCTCAAAATAAATCGACCTTTTCCTAACATAAGCGATTCAACCATTCAACGAACGCTTCCAAGTGAATGTATTCGTCCTCTCTTCTGACGTGTTTCACAATTTTTCTTGAGAAATTCGCCGCACAATAACGTTTTTATTGAGTTTTATTTTTCCTCGCTCCACACCTATACCGCTGGATTTTAATCGATTTTAACAGAACGCCTTCAAGTTTCAAGCAAACATAACACGCGAACTAGATATTTCTGGAAAAAAAAATCCAAAGCTAACCTGAATAATGGGTGTTCCTGTTGCGATAGTTCTGGGATTGTCTGTCGTGTATTAATATTTCTAGCCTTATTTATATATTTCTGACTAATCTCGGGGTTTATGTCTCGCGCTGGAAATCTTTACCTATTGGTTTGCTAATAAATCAAGCTTTCACAGATGACATGTACTAAGAGCGATAAAAACCTAATTTACTGACTAGGCTGTAAAAGACACCTTGGTGCCTGTTGCCTGTCTTTCATTTTGATATTTAATCACAAGGAAACGCTAAAGAGTACATTTTATGGACTAGTCAGTAAATGACGTAAATGTGACATGGAATTGGGTATTTACCGCCACTTCTGAGTAACACATGTGTAGAAAAGTAGCCGATGGGAAACCAAAATTCCATATTCATGCCGTCGTTCTACAAAATAGAATGAGTAACTGCACTGATTTAAACTGTTTATGAAACGAGATGCCATGCACCGTAGGTAGCTTCTAAATACAGGTGGCGGGTTGATTTTAAAAGCGTGACTAACATCTGGTATTTATGAAATATTTTATGCATATTTTCTCAAAATGGTTTACTGACGTTAATAGAACACTTGTCACACATGTTTAAAGAACGGAAATGATATTTTTTAAACAATGGCGACCATTTTTGCGAAATATATAGGTATTGCATAAATTTAACATACTTTTAACGAGATTATGGAGCGAGGGTCCCCAGCAGACGTCATCAAACCGATAAGGGATTAGTCACCGGCGTAAGGAACGGTAGCGAATGTGACGCATTTTTTCCGGGAAATATGTTTAATTCGGGAATGTTCCGCGATTTTTGTAGTGTAATGTTCTCCCTGGCGGAGAGGAAAAGAGCCACTCTTGAATATGACTTAAACACTTTATTTACAACTTAAAACCTACCTATATCTACTACACTTTGATTAAAGTGGTATTTCGTTTAAAAAATCCCACCAATAATGCCAAACACAAGTAAAAAAATATAAGAAAAACGTTTACTTTGCATAAAACTGAACGTCAACGCCCAGAAGTGAGCTCAGTTTTCTCATTAGGTGCTAAAACAATCAAGGAATCTCCCAAGTCGCAGGACTTCGTATATAGTTAGTTGATTAATGCCTGAAGCGCCTCGCTCTACTCGTAAACTGCTTCTATATCGAGTACGACACTTAATTGGTACACCCCTTCAGAAGGAAGTAGTGGACTCCAACAAGATTCGCGTAACTCAACAGAAATTGCAAGGATGCTGATCAGAGATGTTCACTAATTAATTAATTAAATATAATCAAATCTAACCCTTAAGGAGCAAAATAGTTCATTAAGACGCTAAAGGTTTACGGAGGTTGTCTCAGATGATTTCCGGTCTTCGGGACCTGGTCCCCTATTTCTGATAATGGGTTGCAGCAAAATGGCCGCTCGCTGTCGGCAGATGTTGAGGAGGTTTTCCTTTTTGATTGTTTTCAGGTTTGGATGCGAGAAATGAGCTTACTTTTTGATGTCAACGTCTAGCTTTATTCAAGATAAGGGTTGCATTATGTTTTAATTAAGTTGTGTCTCTTTATATGTCTCATTCAACGGCCAGAGCCACGTCGATGTACAATTATTGCAGGAAATCAAAAGTTTAATTGTCTATAGAATGCATATGAATGGAAACGTTGTTTACTTGAGCGTGAATGAATTGGTAGCCATTAATCATTTACTTCAAGTAATTTGTTAAATTAACCATTAATATTGCTGCTAGCAGGTAAGGAACAGGAACGGTACCCATATAGCACGCATTGTCCACTGTACGTACATTTTTATTCCATTTTACGTAGATACGTCCATGGGAAAAATATGTAAGACTGATGTACGTACATTTGTGTACGATCATAAACAATAGCTATAACGTCCAAAGTATGTACATGGTACGCCGGCAATTTCGGTCAACTGATAATTTTGCACGTGATCATCACACGCGTACGCGCTTTGCTCTTTCAGGTATCAAGGTCGGCTTTTCTTACTTAAGTTTTCTAATTTCTGTAGCTGGACGGTACGAATGAGTGATTACTCATTAATATAAAAGTAGTAATAGTATAAATTTTGTGCTCTAGTCTGTCACTGTAATCGTAATTCAAACGGAAAGAAATATCCGCCTAGACATGGTTATTAGGTACACAATCACGCTGTCACTTAATAGAAGGTTAACTGAACCGTACTGCTAAGTAACGTACCATGTACGTAAAATGTAGGTACATGAACTGTAGGTGTACGTAAAATGTACGTCCGGAAATCCATCTCTGTACGTACTATGAATTTCCCATATACGTACCGGTGTTCTTTGGGTAGTGAACAAAATTGTAGTTTTGTTATTTATCAGATTATTCAAAGATTAAAAATAGCAATCTGATTAGATTAACATTAATATGGCATTAAATAAATTTAATCATAAAATATAAATTAATGCCAACGTCACACTCTAACCAGATTCATATTTATTGCAATACTTATGAAAATTAATGGCAGTATTAAATTCTAACAATCCATTTTGTTTCATATCAAGTATCTGTGATTGAAATTGTTTTAAAATTAAATTGTGCATAATCCGATACACTGTTATCTTTCGCTTTTGCACCCTGGGAATAATTACTTCAAACTTGGGATAATTCCCAGTTTACTGTGTGACTACTGATGGATATGTTACATTTTATAATAATTGCTCTCATTCGGGCAAAGGAACTTTTCCAAAGACAAGTACTCGTAGGTATAGATCACGTTTACGTTTTGCTCAACGTATTTAATTACGTCTGGGGATAACTCCATGGTATTCGTTTAATTAGTTGTGTTAGAAATCGAGAAGTAAGTGAAATGTACGTAGATCAAGTCGAATAAATTGTATTGTAGAAAATTGGAACATACCATTAAACAGTAAAGACAGTGCACGGAATGTTGACGATATAGCTTAGAATGTGCTATTCAGAATTCTCACACATTCGCTAGGGAAATACCATTTCCAACTCGTGTTTTAATACGTATACAATATTTTCAACCGAATTGTCAAAAAACTTTTATTTCTTTGTGATTGCTTTTTTATAGCATACGGCACAACGACAGGTTTTCAGTATTTGAGTGCTTCCATGTATTTTCAATTCTCGTCCAGATTTTATTATACGTTTGAAGTGACGCAGTCAAGGGAAGGTATTAAATTTTAGAGCAAAATAGGACACCTTAGCACGGTATTGATTTCAATGATCAGTTTTACTTACTCAAATGTTGGGATCTTTGTACTGTGTAATAAATTATTAACCTCAGTGTTGCTTAGAAAACTTCTCGTGTGTTTACAAAGAGCAAGAAAATTCTTTAAAGAATCCCAGATATCTCTAATGTAACCGAAAACTTTCCAAGCTGAATTAGTCTGACAAGTATTTGCTGAATGTAAAGTTCCGCTTCGCTCAAAAAGAGTACGCTACATGTTCCGATCTGAAGTACAAAGCTTTAATTGCCCTGTCAATCTCAATATGCCGTACTTTTTGCTTTGAAATTGTCTGTCAAGAAAAAACTAATGTTTATGTAACGAGAAACTAATTACACGGTCTAAATTTCAAGTTTGTTGGACTGTTACGTCGTAAACTCTTTAAAAACAACTGAAACCGTAATGAGCGTACGAAAGAAAATGAAAAGCCATTACAGCCCCTATTTTAACCAATCTACTAAAGTATATTCTACATTATGTGCTAAAATTATCGTACATTTATAACGTACATTTTTTTTTTGTTATTTTGTCCTACTCTGCTACACGTTTCCGTCTGGAATTTATATGAACATAAAATTTGTTTGTTATATACGCTGACAATTATATTACCCAAGGGCGTTTCGAATAATTTACATATAAAACTGGTTTGGAATATCTCTTTGTGTACTTCAAAGGGCGAAAATATTTCTTCTAAATATCGTGTAGCTTTTGGCGGCTTAGATAGTTTCTCATTACAAACGTTAAGATGACATAGTGAAAGCGGGAATAAAAACCTACAGAAAGTAATGAAATTTGCCACACCAAAAAGGGGCCAATCAAGCTTGGAGACACATGAGAGTTTACCCACCCTAGGCAACATAACGTTTTTTTGGCAGATATCCTGCACGTTAAGTTTGACGTTTTTGATACGCATCACAGGGCTGAATGTTCATGTATAATTAATTCACGTTTGTTTAGGTTTTATTACTAATATTTGTTTAGAAAGCTGTAACGAGTGGTTTTATTTCACGCCAAATTTCATTAAAAAATTCGAAATTTCTTGTCATGACCCTGTATATTTCATTATTTGTTCCGGTTAGAAATTTTGTGTTTGGGCATTTCGGTTCGCTCAAGACTATGGTCCGATAGATTTAATTTCGCTCAGATTTAATTTCGTCGTGGGAAGATTGCAAAGTTGATTGACGTCATCATGAGTAATGCGAATTTTGTCGTTCGTTTATCACCCAAGGCGCCGTCTAGACCGAGAATAGGAGCGGATATAGCACCGAGCCATCAAGGGATAAGGGGTTTTCATTTCGTCAGCAGAAAACCGTGAGATCAGCTTATTCAGCAATTCCTGGAGGTTGACGACGAAGTTAGAGTGGGTTAAGTCTTCTTTATCTAAACCAATGGGAGAATTTCTAACGGGAGCCATTTTTGTTTTATGGTAATTTGGGTGTGGTTTTCTCATTTCAATTCTGAAGAAGGGGATCGTTTTGGAGAGACTCGCGGTGAGTACGTCAAGGGGTCAACACGTACCTTGAGTGATCGTTTTTTGGAAAGACTCGCGGTTAGTACGTCAAGGGGTCAACACGTACCTTGAGTGATCGTTTTTTGGGGGTACCTAGCGGTTTGAGCCACCGGTTTATTTCGGTTGCTCACAGTTGCGTGCTTTTTGCACCCGTTTCGAAGTGTTATTTTCTTTTCGCGTTGATTTTTTGGCGACGAAGACCCAGGTTCCGATCAGGTGATATGGCGAACCCTTGAGCTTCACCCCAGTTTACTTTGGATGCAGTGAATCGCGTTAGGATACGTTGTGATTTCTCGAGGATATATAATTCAAAGTGCTGCCCTAGTCCTCAAGGCGCCGATATTCGGGATCCGCCCCAGGTGGAATTTCCTACTAGTGCCGTACGGTCATTTGTCGAAGGAGCGCTGCGTTTTGGAGAGATATTTGCCCCAAGAAGAGCTGGTGAAATAATAAGTCGAACCACCCAAGAACAAATCGCGGTTTACCGTGGGATAGTGATCATAAAAATTTGTGTTCTGCCGTGCCGCTAACTCAAAAATCCGTCTCCCGCAGGCGAATCAAAGTCAATAAACTCTAAGAGCCGGTGGAAGGAAATAGTAGGGGTCACTGTTTAAATTAAATACACCTGCTGTGTAGAAACTTTGGCAACTAGCCGTCTCCCACTCGCCACGAGAAGGATTTCCTGGACTAAGCTTCAGTTCAAACACTAAACTTTGCTTTCGTTCCGAGGAAGGATAGGCACCGTGGATTTTGTTTCCGTGTGTTAACTTCAAGCCACCCCCTAGGAAGTCACAGAGACCTAAGTGTCAGGTTTCATCACATCCACCCTGTACCAGAGGAAAGAGCAGTTCACAAGATCGGCTGTACAAATGTTGTAAAGGTTAGTCTAATTAAATTTGTAACGTTCTGTAAAATCCCACTTTTTGGTAATGAAGCTATAGTAAAAATTTTGATTTGATTGTTCATTAAAGTCCAATGAACGATTACCAAAGAGTAGGATTAATTTTTGTGTTTATTTAAATAAGTCCCAGCCCACGCTGGAGTAAAAAACGAATTCCTGTTGTTGAAATTTTCAAACTGTAGAGGATGGCCACCCCTTGAGTAAATTAGTCTCACCTGGTAGGATTTTTTATTTAGTTTAGTTGTCATTGTTAAGCTATTTTTTTTTACAAGGAGGAGAGAAGAACTGCTAGATCCCTGTAATTTGTTTGTATCTCTAATATCATTTAAATATATTATCTATTTGGTTTCAATGTGCCTATGTCTTTAACGAAGAACGAGGGGAAGGAAAGAGAGGAGTAGGAGTTGTGTCAGGAGACTGGTAGGCGGCAGGTTAAGGTTTGTTACGCAGTTTCAAAAGAGTTAAAAGCCCACCGATTTGAGTTAGCCGGAGCATTTATTTTTATCGATTGAGCAGCCTGAGAAGAAGACGATTTGCCTTGCCGGGCGGAACCGATGGTAATTTTCAAGCCCAGAAGGAACCCCCGTAGCAAAGCCTAATGACAACAATCCTCGATTTTACCTGCTTCATGATAACTAGATCATCAATCAAGGGCGGTAGCTAGTAGAAAACAATTCAATTCGTTGAGACATTACTTGGAATACCACGAAAGATGAAATCAATTTCTAACACCCCCCACCTCCAACGTCTCCTACTAATCTCAAAAATGGGTCGCGCCTAGCACCACTAGAAACATGCGTATTCAAAATCTAAGACAAATTGATTGTCACACATATAAATGTTAGGTATTTATGCACTTGCACAAACAGCATTTCGGGAAATAATTCATAAAACCAAAATTTGAAGGTCTGGTACACCTTCAAGGTACTTTCAAACAATTCTATGACACTAGGACAATTCCCCTCAAAGTAGTTTAAAATCACAGAAGTGGGGTCAGACGAACCAACAGACAGGTGGACAATCAAAACGCAAACTATAGCACATTTTTTTTGTTCTTAAGAAAATGCCATAGAAATTTTCCTACTTAAAGGATACATATTGTTTAAACAGTACAAGTAATTACTTACCCCTGTGAAAGGCTTCTGATTTGAAATAATAATAAAGAAAGAAAATTAAAAAAATAATCAACAAAATCGGAGCTGTTCTTGAAGATTTGCTTCTTTTAATGTATTCCTTGACAAGGCTAGATAGCGCGGAGTAGGTATTTATGCAATTCATCGTTCTAAGATAAAACGCTTACTGGGTCAGAATTTACAAAGGCGATACCTATACATATGCGTGTAAATACTAGGAGGGGAGTATTGGTTAAACGACCATAGTTGTTGCCAAATCTGCGCTGGTCGTTTACGCAGACCGCGTTGTGCATTTTTCAAGTTAAACCGCGTTCACTAGATAGATCCCCAAGATTGAAATTAGGCCAAGAGTGAGCCATTATCTCCATCAAGCCACCGTCGCGCTGCGGACGAAGATTTTTCAAGAAAGAAAACAAGAAAGTTAAAAATCTCCACAGCATGTTACGGGGTCGATGTGGTAGCTGATGATAGTCAATACACGAATAGCAAAGTCAACAAATATATTTAAAATGTAACTACTATGTACATATACAGGGAGTCCCGTGACTCGATTGACATAGCTTAACACCATATTCATTGGTGAATTATTGTTAAGTGTGTTCTTGCGAATGGAAGTTATTTAGGTACCCATTTGCTTTCCAGGGTCGTTCCGCCACAAGCCCTATTGGCTAATGGGTTATTCTATTGCACCAAAGATATACCTAAGAACCGCTTCTTACGTTACTAAAGGTTACCGACTTATTATTTAACCCTTTACCTTTTTTTCCTTAAGAGGCCAGAAGAGGTTTACTGGCTAACAGCTAGCCGGAGCACTTTATATCTATAATTACATTATCAAGAACCCCTGATTTAATTAAGATGTATGAAGGTTAACCAGAGGTAGGATGGAGTAGAAGAAGTTATGTGTAACATACGTTACTCTAATGATGCTCCTCCAGACATCACCAAGGTTAAAGAATATGTGCTGGTTAAGTTGGAGTGGGAAAATCTTCAGCAACCCCCCTACGCCGTGGATCTTTTTGGCCTATTTATTTATTTATTTATTTATTGTCTCTCTTGTACTAGGCCCTCAACAGGCTTAGGCCAAATTACAGAGTGACCCGCATATTGCTTTAAAACGATCCTAAAGGGAAGCGCTTCAGATCAGATGACGAACTGAAAGACACGTAGAAGAATTTGCTCGCTCCTGTCAGACCTGCTGAAATGCTAGAAACAAGAAATCCTCGTGCAAAAGTTTAAAACAATGTTAAGGGCGCTCTGGCTGCCAGCTGGCCCGTGTGGCGCGGTTGAAAGTTTTTCCCTGGTTCTAATCCAAGTTCGGGCATGGATATTTGTCATGATAGGATATTTGTAAATGTATAGTGGGGTTGGTAAAGCAGCCTTGGCTGAACCCCCCCCCCCCCCCACTCAAAAATAAAGGTCAAATAAATAAATAAATAAATGTGCATCCTGCATTTTGATAGCAGTATTAAGCGATTCAATTTACAGTCTACTAAAAAAACAACCTGAATGTTTTTATACACAGACAATACTGAGGATCTTATGCTCGGAGAAACAGCTCATGAACAAGACTGATTGTGACATTATGCTTGTTAAACCATGAATTATCGAGAACTGGTCGCTACAGTAAGTAAAAACGTGTGTGTGGCTTCTCAGATTATTAAGCTTCTAGCGAGTTCATAATTTCCGTCTTCCGGTCTGTCCGTTAGCACGGTATCTCGAAAACGAATGGACCAGTTACAATGAAATTTTGCAGGTGGATTCTTTATCAAATTTGTAGATCGGGGTTGGTGAATTGGCAAAGTAGGCCAAAAAATAAGGAAGATCCTTTTGATATCTCATACCCAGGCGCTCGTTTGCTATATGTGTTTTATTTATTCCGTCAATTTAAGTCCTAATGATTGTCGTACAGTGTATGTTCAAAGTTAAGCAAACTTAGTGTAAGGAATGCATACAGCATTTATAAATAAATCAAAATATTTAAAATGAATATACCATACCATCAGTAGTCATAAAATATTTGTAAACATTATCAAAAAAGAGGAGTTACCAAATAATAAAAATAGAAACGTGATCCGTTACGTAAGCTTAAGTACACAAACGAGACGCTAGAAGAACACAAACAGTATAAAGGTATTAAAACTCTTACAACAAAATACACGTGCGCTAGTGGAATATTTCAATTCTTTTATAAATCACAATTTCCGCGAAATCTCTTCTGCATTAGACTTGAACGGCTCAAAGTGGCAAAATAACTAAGGCAATGGAAAGTTTTTGTTTTCAAATTTATGTAAAGTACTCTCATATATGGTATATGCGGAAATGACTGGCAACTTCAGAAAGCGAGAGAGCCTGCAGCCATAACTGGCGCTTTCATGAAAGCAATTTTAAATGGAAAGTTTGCAAGTGATTGTTTTAAATTTAGCTTTTGTGAAAGAAACTTTAATTGGAATACTGCAAACCTAATAAAACCTTGGACTTTGTTTGGAAGGATCCGCAAAATTTCACCTCAATTGAAACTAAACTAAAAATTAAGATTTGTATAACGAAAGTTATGGTGAAATTCTCAGCAGTTCACCAGATATAGTGTTATAGAAATATACTGAACAAGACCGCATTTAACCTGCCTGTGCAGCAACTGAACCGATAACCCCTGTGGTTTCCATTTCTTTAATTTGGTGGAAATAAACACATTATTATTATTAAGCATAATCAACTTTTGTGATTTCTCAATTATAAGAGGTGAGAGGTCCAAGAGTAATCGCTATACATTTTGCTGATGTAGGAATCGGAGAGAACATTTGGTTGTAGGCCAATCGGGTCCTATGGATACTCCTGACGCGAGCTAGTCGAGTTACTCCGCGAATCTAACGTCCCCACGCCCAACATCACTCGCAAATTGTACTAAATCAGCGAACTTAACTGCACCTCTGAAATGATGAACTTGAACAATTAACAATTAAAATAATGCCAACATGCGATACTTGAACTTGCCTTCATATGACAGAATAAGTAAATAAAATATACAACATTCTATACACCCCTCCATTTTGTCCAAACCTAACGGAGCAATGTTGTACTTTTCAAAAAGAGGCATAATTTGGAATAATTGGAATTAATTAATTTCATATAAATCAGTCAGAACATTTTCTTCTTTTTTGATTTAAGCCAATGTGAAATGAAATTTTTTTTTCATTTCACATTGTAAGTACGCTCTAATTTTATTACAATTGCTTAAATTACATGTTTTACACAGTGGTTCCACTAAGGAAGAGTAGCGATAGGCACTCGAAATATCTGGACCAAATAATTTTTTGAATTACTTTCATCGTGGCCTAATTTACCCTAATAAACACCACCGATTTAGAATATTTAGGCATAACACAAATTTATTAGACAAAAGTAATCAAATAAGGCTGAAATAAAAATAGACACTCAGAGCCAGAATACTCATCCGACACCACAAGCGATCGATTGAAACCCAAATATCCAACCAATTGCGCTTTCTGATGCATAAACACAGACAATAAACTTCCCTTCCTTGATTGCACTTGAATCATTAGACGACACTGACTTTGTTTGAATTACAGCTAGTAAAATTTGCTTTGGTGGGATAGCCCTCTAACGCGTACTGGGCAAGGCTTCACATAAGGGAAAAACGCTCGATTAACGCAATACTCCGAATAACTTTTTCGTAAGCGTAGATAAACGATTCATCTCGACTCGAATTAACGTTCACCAAAAAGAAACGATTAACGTCCTGCTCTTCTATTTAAAACAATCGTTCAACTTTCAGAATTCGAGTACCTATAAAATCTGTGTTTTCTTTTCGTCGAAACCCGCCAGCTTATCTACAAACTTACCTAGCTCACACAGCGATAACCCTCTTAGTCTAATGACCGGAGCCATCGTAAGGCAACTTTAATAACATTTCACGCAATTAGCGCAATACACGAATCAAATTAAATGGCGATTATTTAGTCAAAATTACACATCATTAAATAAATAATTCTAAATGAAATCAACAATAAAATCAAATTCAAATGAAATGATTCTCAATATGTTCAATCTCAAACAACAATCAACATTTAACGTTTAACGGAAATTGAAATCTATGCATATACAGTGAACCATTGTTATTATAGGTGCTGGAGCCAAATAAAACGCCCGCATGACATCATTTATACAATAGTAGGTTGAATATGTTTCCCTGAAAGCTTAAAGCACTGCATGCATTGTTTAGGGCCGGTTCAACAATTACACCTTTACGCAGAATAAGATATCCTTGGAATAACTGCCATAGCAACATATATCCCATTGGTTGACACAATGGTAACCAACGCAACCGTCGTCATTTATTCTAGGTATAGGTTATTCTCGATATTTGCATTGTAGAATCAGTCACTTTGTTCCAACTATTTTTGTGGCGCATGTTACTGCAAAGGCAAGTTGGAGTCAATCGTCTTATATCATATTGATAAGGAATATGCCTAAGGAATTGTTCATTTATCGTCTTTGTAAAGTCAGTCCTTCTAATAGTCTGACGTTTTTCAGTTCTTGCTTTGAGTTTTAGTAATTGGATACTTTGATCTTTAAGTATTAATTGTACTATTGTTATTTGATTTTTGCTTAATTTAGTTTTCATTTTTATTGTTCATATATAATTTTTTTGTTTTGGTATAATTTACTTGTACTGACTCCATAATCTGTGTATAATGTCTTGTAATTGGAATTTGTATTCTATTGGGCATTAAACTATTATTATTATAATTTTATTATTTTGGTCTATCGTAGAAATGACATGAAATCGACTATTGCCTACATAATATGTAATAATTGCTATTTTTCCGTTGAGTGACGTGCAACTCTGTTTTCGACCATTTAACAATGAGCAACGTAGAGTAGATACAATAAGTAACTACTTTTATAATATGAACCATGATCGTGACCTTATTTATTACCTACGTCATGGTCGTGAACAACGTAATAGGTTTGTACGCAAATTGTGCACATTTGCTCATAAAATACAAATATTTGCATTCCTAACACTTAGTAATGTTTGACGACACAACTTGAAATACATCCAAACTTTAATTTATTACTAGAAAAAATGCATTAAAGATAAATTGGCAGTCGTCCAAAATGCGTTAAAAATTAAATAATACGACGTGACCTAAATGTCAGTTACATGTGCTAGAAATACAATAGCTTTAGTATAAATGATCAAAAACGTTTTGGAAGCGCGTCAAATAACTCCTCTGTAAATTTACTCGACTACACCACAAAGCAAAAATGAGGAAACAAAGTTGCCACATTTTAATTTTGCAACATGGCGTAACTAACTTGAACTTCGAGGCAGATGCACATTCCTTATTTATGTCAGATTGTATTCTTAGATTTACAAGCGAGATTTTTGGCACTATTAATTTTTTTCTTTAATTTGTTTTTATGCACAAAGAAACCGTTCATGTCGAACTTATGATGGAAACTGAAAGATTGCAGTATCAGCGATCTAAAATTCTCTCTTAGAAACGAATGTGTTTTTATGAGTTAAATTTAGTACGTTCATTAATATTGTCGTAGACTAGACAAAATTCTATCTAAATAGTAAATAGTGCTCATTCAAAATTTCAAGGATCAAAAACGTTTATTCGGGGAATTTGTAGGCTATGCAACAAATGAGGATCCACATGTTGTTAGCTGTGGCAACTGTCATGCTCTCAATTTACTAACGTTACTTCAATGAGAATGATCTCTCAGATCGCTTTCTGCAATTGCAAAAGATGTCTTTGGCTCGTATCCTTTGTTGGAAGTAGGTATGCTGAAAAATCTGTTTCACTTTGTGATCGCAGTATTGATTTAAGTTTTGGATGTTTGCTTATAAAAATCACAGTCTTTGTAAATAAAATGACTTCGGTTGAAGAAGATAATACATCGTTCATTCACTGGCTTGTTGCAGAATCAGAAAAAGTTGGTGCAACCTGCAAGATCCAAATGCAAAAGCCTGTTATAAAGAATATGAAATGTTGTTGGCGTGGATGAATAGGAAGCATCTTTCAAACAAAGTCTTAAATGCACCATTAATGCTGGAATATATGAAGATTTTTATTATTTCAGTCCCAGATTGTAGTTTCATATGTCATATTTGAAATAACGTCACTTAGCAACCTTTAAAGCTCGCCATTCCTTTTTTTGCACGTTCAGGAGTGTTGTAAACAGCGATTCTGATGCAGGTATCGTATAATAAAAAATTTGCTGTGGTAAAAATAGGCGAACAATAAATCGGGGGGCATATTTTGTTTTAATAGTTAATAGTTAATGTTGATTTGAAAATATATTCAGTGTTTCATTCAACATTTTCACCCTCTACATCACGAAAGTAAGTGGCGATTTTGACCAAATTTCGACTCAAAGTTTCGTTACTTAACTTGCAGCCTTATAATATTGTAATCCGATAAGCACGGATAGGCAACATTTTCATCTAAATTACCTAACTCGTGCAACAATTGGTGGGGACTCGAATATCTGTACGCTCTAATATCCAGACGAACGGGCAGACGGAAAAACATTACGATCTCATAATTAAACTGAAGCGATTGCCCCGCCACTCTTGGAGCAAGATCAAAGCGTTGGTCTCCGAAAGCGGGAGCAATCCCGAGAAACCCCACGTGATATTTTTCACGTCAGTATAAAATCTCCCAAATAGAAGATTGTCATTGCGACGGCTGATCTTATCAACAGAATATGCCTTGTCTGTAATGTCAGCTGTTCCTATATGAATATCCTTTTTTTCACTACTAGCGTCTGATGACATGATTATTGTAACGTGATTTATAAATTTCGGGTTCGATTTATATCAATATTTATTAAACAGAACTAAAACACTATAAAATCCGTACAATTTATATCGATTATTTATATCACTCACACGTCGCAATTTATATTTCCGCGCTCGATGTTTACGTACTCGTTCGGTAGTAGACTGCCGCGATGTTCGGTCCGCAACCATTTATACACGCAAGCAATGTAAGTAATTTTCCGGATAAGTCTGGAATATTTCTATACAAATCCCACTATCGCGCGCGTAGAAAATTCCAGAGCGCCAAAGGCGACGTCATGTCTGGAGCGTTTCCGTTACATTATTAACCTTTTTTTCCACTTGTAAAGTAGGCTTTCTCGGCAATTGTTCAAAGTGGTTAATAATGTGGACATTATTAACTAGTAGTCAATAATGAGAACTGTCACGCTGTCACTTTTAGAAAACACAACCCGAAATTTCGCTCAATGAACGTTTAGACAAGTTCTCTAAAACGAATAATTGCCACCATTCGCAATTTCCAGAGAAATTACATACCTAAAATTATCACATTTTGAAAAAATTCGAACGAAATTACTCTTTGAAAAATCTCAATGACAGAACAAAATACGGCCTGTTTGACTTGTACTTCCACGTACTTGATTGACATGTTAAATTAAGAAACAAACAATTCTGTCCAACCGTTAACTCTCTTATCAATATAATATGTTAATTTAGAGGATTTCAAGTGCTAGTAGTGAAAAAAATAGTATATATACCACGGTAGACCTTCGCACCTTACACCCCTCGGCGCAAGCGCCTCGAGATGTAATCTTGGTGCTCAGGCAATAATAGTGGACTTCTCTACCTTGATATATAATGTACTATTACGATACTCTCAATTACGATCGATCTCCCTTACAAACGGTGAGGGTGGGGTGTTGAAACACCATTTCTTTCGGAGACACCTTTCATTACCCACAACTTTGGACTAAATCGCTACATACTGTTGTGTGAACTACGTAATTTGAACTTTATCATCAAAAATAATAAAGAGACATCCTGTATATAAGAATATTTCGATTTATTAAGTAAATCTTGGGGATTATTTACGAAATAAGCACTAAGTTAGTTCGTTTCATTTGAATATGTATTTCGGTATGTGGTTTCCTTTTATAAGTTTTGTTAGATGTGTAATTTTCTTATATATTTAAATTTTATCGCTTTTAATTCGAGGAAATGCACATATGGTGCTGAGGATGGCGAGGATGTAGGTTTTTCGATGAATTGTGCGTTTCTCATTTGAAGTATAACGTTAGTCGCGTTTCGTCCTGGATGGCGTGATGGCGATTTATTTAAAAATTCATAAAGAAGGAGATTATTTTATGGTGAAAGTGATGTTTCCTTAAATACTGAAGACAACGAACAAACGAGCGACGGTTGAAGAGCGTGTCCATTTGTTTAGGCGAACTTTTTACAGGCAGTCAGCCCGTTTATGTGAAAACTTAATTTGTCGGTATGGAAATAAAGTGGGCAGAAGCAAGTTAACCAAACTTGTGTAAAGCTACGGTTTTCTCGAAATACGGTGGGTGACGTCACAAAAGCGGTAAGAAAAGGGCGGCCGTCGAAGCGGTAGAAAATAGTGAAAAGTCTGAAAGTGTATGTATGTATTATCATCATGGATGGTTTTGATCTTTATTAATAATTAACCGCTAGACTTCATGGGTTTTACTCATAAAGTATGATATGTGAACTACCCAATTCCAGTAATTCAGGTTCATTATGTTTCATGGAGTAGAGAAGTTCGAAAGAATTCTCGACAATCATTAAACGTGATATAGGGAGATTCAAAGTGCGGGTTAATGGCGGAAGTAACTATCTAGTAAAAGGTCGAATTGACAATTCCGATACAGGAGTAAAGTTTCAAGAAATCGATCTCGATCATGACTCGTTAAAGGTGTGATACGGGAACGTTATCAACTCGCTCACCGATAGGCAGGCGGAAATCTGTATTACTAATTTCAGATTTCAAAAAGTAATAATAGCAACACTAATAAACACCTCAAATTGACAATCTATTAATACCTAAACCAAACCTTCCTTTTTCCAATACAACAGAAAAAACTATCTAAGCATTCGTAAAAGACTAATTTGTAGGCATAAAATTTAACCATCTATCGGGAGGAGTGCCCCCCTTAATATATTACGGTATGTGTTAACGTCGGATTGGAAACCAATCTGCTTATAAAACGCGGCACCGTTTTTTCTGTCGTCACCCGCCGCACGGCCGCTATATAACGGTGCCGTTTCTGACCGTAGCTTGAGAAGTGTAGCACGTGTTTGCCGATTACGGAAAAAGTTTTGTTGAGTGGAAAAAGGAAGCAGTTATAGTGCACAGCGAGGAAGGTTCCCTTCTTATTAAAAGTTAAAGCTTCTACCGTCCGAGCAGCCACCGAAAATTTGTTGTTATTCATCAAAGCAGTCTTGTTTGTCATCAAGTTCAGTGTTATCCAGAACACGTGAAGTTCAGAAGCTGTCAGCGTTGGTGTGTGTTAAGTGCGCGTAGTATCGAAAAAATTGTACAACCAAATTGGTTTGATTATTAAGAAACAACTGTAAGTTATTTTAAGATCTCTTATTTTAATTGTCGACCGCCTGAGTGCGGAGTAATACGTCCAAATAAGCTTTGTAAGCTTTTCTTTCTTTCAGGGATTTTGCTCTAATTTTTTCATGTGCTTTGTCCATTTTTGTCCATTGTGCTACCCAATGTCAGATTTGTCTTTTCGTGTCCAACCATTATTTCAGATTTGTGTATAGTTAATTCTTCGAAATTTTCGGAAATGATCGAGGCTACTGAATCCTAAATTATTAATTTAAAGTTAACATTGAGATTTTTCATTGTGACAGGAGCCGGACGCCTACGAGGGAAATAACAATAATTCTATATTTAAAGGTTGTTTTGTTTGAGCTAGATGGCCAGGTGTTGTGTGAGTGGCGTAGTGACCTCATGCCATTGTAGATTGCAATGCATAATAAATGTTATTAGGAAATCAACGTAGTTCAGTGATTTAGGGACCATAATTGGACTCTATAAATTATAATCAGTTTCTATAACAGTATCACGGGACGCGTAGAAAAAAACAAAATGTACATTTTGCTATTACCAAAAACACCAATAAACCACAATAATGTATTAAAGTATCGAACACGTTGCAGCACCAAAGCTGTCATCATCAGCCAACAACCGCCGACAGCTTTTCCAATGTGTCATTTGTTTTTTTTACTCCAAATGACTTAATTCTGTACAAATTTCCATTTTTCAGAAGTATAAAGGATCGTGAAAGGAAATATTTAGTTTTACTTTTCAACAAAGAGTAAAAAGGCGCCATACAAATGGCAAATGCACGTGAATTCCACGTCTTGCTTACAGGAAGAATCATTAATGAACTTAAATTATTGTAGAAGTAAATATGTAGGTCAGCTACTTATCCTAGTGCCAGCATCCCTCGCAAGATAAGTAGCTAAGGCCTAACATCGCATTTATTATAGGTACATTAGTGTTTCCAGCCTCAACATTTAAAATCTGCAGTCCATTGCGTATCCGGAGCAAAAAAAGAAGCGACTTTCTTGCTGTAGGCCATAAGTCTCTACTGAAAAATTTGTTAATAAAAAACTACACTTAAACTACTACGGTTAAAAAATGTACAAATTTCTTCTATTAAATCTGTAATGACGAAGTATAAAATGCTACTTCATTAGGCTTATACGCAAATTCGCGGAGAGACGTAACGTTATCTTAACAACGCAGATTAAAAAATCGATCTAGAAGCTTAATAAATTAGAATTTTAATCGTCATTTTGTAAGGATTAAAGTTAATTGGTTGGTGTTAAATGGAAATATGTGATCCTTATCAAAGCAAACCGAGAACTATAAAACAGTCACGCAAACTGCAAATACACGAAAGTACACTTACAATCCAACTCAACATGATATATGAACTACCTCCAAGTTTATCGTGTAAAGGTATCCTGAATGTAAAATTAAATCACATGTTTATGTTCCATGAAGTGCACTTTATTTAACACAGCCACCTAAATGAAAAACACAAGCACTATCCATAAGTACACAGAGTCCAACAACACATTTCCTCAAAAACCACATATTATGGGTTTCTTAACAAAAAATGCATAAAAGTTCATGGTAAAGTAAACTTGAACTAATTTCTGCACTAAAAATATTCATTGTTTGATTCCAGAAAGCAAGGCACGCCATTAAGGAGAAGTATGATGCGTAAAACACCAAATGCGAAAGCTAATGGGCCCATAAATAATAAATTTGCTTCAAAATTATGATCGACAACATCAAAATGCCTTGCAATCATGAAGTTATAAGCAAATATCATCCGTTTATTTAGAGTAGCAAAACAATTTCCACATATTACAGGATGGCGATGACAAGTTTGCGATTACTAATCAGGTGGTAACGACATAATTGAGTTTTTTTTTCGGTTATTTCGGTCGCGCACTGAAAACTCAGATCTCTCCCACCCCCGCTCGATAGTGCGAGATTTTATAACGGAAATGATCCCGTAATGTGGCCGTACACGCAATCACAGACGCGCCACGACGGAAACGACGTGCTCGTTTTTGGACGCATCTTATAACGCGGCATCTCGCGCTTCAACTATCTGTTTAGCATCAGGTCGCCGCGACGCTAGCCAGAACGGACGCCCACCTGCTTTTTACGTCTCCTATGCCAATCAGGGACACTCAAACTGTTTAACACCATTGTGTATTGTTCTATTCTAATTAATTGCGCCTATTTCCAGTAGTAACGTAAATTAATCGATTAAGCTTTAGATTAATGTTCTAAATAACGCCAAAGCTAATAGTCCCTTTGTGTAAATAATCAATTATTAACGGGCGGAGTAAAGTAGTTCACAACGAAGGATTGGAATCCTTCGTGAGGCGAAAGTAGGTACATCTTCCTCGAGTTTAAATAAACTATCGTCATAGTTTTTAGGAATTTATCTTTAGTCACAGCATAGCTATGAGCTGCATGATTTCGACAATCTATATTTAAATCACAAAATATTCAGCAACGTGTTTATGACGATTAAACTTCTATTTAAATGACAGTAACATTTGTGTTATTGTCTAGACAAGATCATCGACGTAATAGACATAGGTTCATTAGGTAATTAATAATGGCGTCTCGAATATTTTTAATGTATGAACACTACTTACATTGAAAGATATGCCTAACCAATTTAAAGTCTGTTCTTGTGATTTTGAATTCGTAGAATATTTAAGGACATACAGTGGTAAACGTTTGTTTTGTGGAATTGCATGCGTTACGATTAACGCCTTTTTTGATACTTGAATATGACGTTTGAGTTTTAGTGTTGAAAACACTTATAGGATGGTAGCTTCGGCTTCGAAGGTTTATGTAACGTCACGAAACGATGAAACGCTCAGATGTAAAAGGGACCGAACATGTCAGAGTAGTACAAGTGGGAGATTCTACAGCCCCAGTGAAAGTGAGTTACAAGTGTTAGTAGTGCATGTAGCATGTTGCGAGTCCATCGGTTGCTAATAGGCAAAGAGGTTGCTTAATACCCAACTATTTTTTTGCGCAACTAAGGTCGTGTACAACTCGATAATGGAGCGTCGAAAATCGGTTCACAAAAGGAAAATCGTAGGTCTTGTCGAGATAGTGGACCGAAGATAGATGCGGATCACTCTGATCATCGTCCTCATGGCCTCTCAACCTCCCTATGCCTTGTAAGTAAAGCAGATTCATCCAGACTTAACGACACACCTATGGCCTCTGTTTCCAAAACGGCTACCAAGTGCTCCGCAATGAAGGTGCCAGTTTTGGGATATTCAATATTTGTAGTGGGATCCACAGACCTGATTATCTCTAATAACTCTCCGTAGGTGTGTTCTTCTTCAGCCTGTAAGATTTGCCTTTGTCCCCTGAAGGTTCTATTACTCTTCTTGGTGAAATGGAATACTGTTCTAGGGGTCTCAGTCAGCTCCATTACAAGCGTGCCATTCTCTTTTGAGAAGGTCACTTCTGGGGTTGGCTCTTCTGTGAAAGGATTGTTCGAGTTGCGAACGTTGAGTAGATAGTTGATTTCTGATTCCGCTGTTGAGTGGTGTTCCCGGAGGGATGTTTCTTCTAAGTGGGAGTTCATGCAGGTCCAGGGTGATCGACCTCCATCGCTTGGTAGAAGGACCTCGTCGGACACCCCCTCACGTTTCACTACTTCTCGCTTGATCCTCCATAGCCTTGTCTATCCCCAAGCGAAACACGGATTCACAGTGAGGGTTTGGAGTGAAGATGCAGTACCTTTGGCTACTGAGTAGAAGTCGTCGGCAGGGTTCTTCCCTTGGGGTCTTATGGCCGATGTTTCCACTCCATACTG
The DNA here is from genome assembly GCF_008802855.1 of Photinus pyralis. Classification (NCBI taxonomy): domain Eukaryota; kingdom Metazoa; phylum Arthropoda; class Insecta; order Coleoptera; family Lampyridae; genus Photinus; species Photinus pyralis. The sequence goes on from NW_022170249.1 coordinate 51,208,285, forward strand.
CGATATGAACTTTTCATCAATGTACCATGAGGCATACTCTCCAATTCCTTTCTTCATTAAGATTGTTTTTGAAGTGCTCAGATTGATGGCGATGAGTGATAAGTTCTGCCTGTTTTTCTCGATGCACTTCCTATTTCTGCTTGCCCCGTCGGCTAGGTATAGAGACATTGAATCATCACTCACCGGAGTGTTACCACCTTCATTTTTGCAGAGTTCATTCTGTGGTTTGTTGCTAGTAAGCCTAGTCTTGTGGACCCCGCATTCAACATCCCCATCAGCATCCCTGGGTTAGAGCGCAAGTATCTCCCATCTCCTGTTAGCAAGTGCTTTATCGATCCGAACCACTTCAGGGTGGGCTCATTCATGAATTTTTGATGGTCCTCTTTCCATTCTAGCCGAGAGTACTCCATTTCGTTGTTGATCTGCACCCCTTGGCCTAGTTGGATTCTTTTTATAGCCATGAGGAAGTTGCCAGTGACAGCTACCCTTGAAAACAGTATGCCATATTCGCTTGCTAGTGGTAAACCCAATCTGATCCTGATTTCCCTGTCAAAGAGCAATCGGTGCATTAAGGCAAAGCTCCCAGGGGATAGGCACTCATTCCACTTTGTCGCGTCCTCCGTCCCCTGAGAGGCAGTGTCTGCAACCTGATTGTTGAGTGAGTCGTCTGCTAGGTTGTTGGTTATCTTAGCCTTCTTCTCTTCGCCTCCTATAGAGATGGTCGAGCCTGGTAAATTCTTTGCAAGATAAAGGTGAAACTGTTCTATTATTCTTAGATACATCCTCATGCCCATTGTTGTTGAGGCGATTGCACGTTTGTCTTTCTTGGCCCTCTCCTTGTGTGTCAGGTAGGAAGCAAATTGGGTGTAGTAGTGGAGTGCTACCTGTCTCACGTTCTCCAATCCCTCAGTTTTGATCCTCTTGCGCTTCGTGACCTTTGTTGGCACTGGCACTCTCTCCTTCGTAGTTTTATCAAACTTCATTTTCTCGACCCACTCATCCTCCACCACATCATGGATTATTGATTCCTTTTCTAACACTAAGCATGAGTCTCTTATCCACTCCAAACATGTGAGTCCTGATGAGTCCGTGTTTTGGATTAGAAAGTTATAGAAAGACTGAGGCTGCCGTTACACTCTGTCCTCAGTATGGGCAATGTGTCTATCTCCCGGAGGTTAAAACATCGGAGTTCTTCTCTAGTGCTTCCCTTATGGTCCTCTCTGCGCAGTCATCTACTTGGGAGTGATGACGCCTGAGGAAATTGGAAAAAAGATCAACCACAATTGATACTTGACATAGATCGCAACAGAATCAACATTTTAAAATCTAAAACAATATTGTAAGATAAAAGCAAATGGTTCCCATCAATTCATGTTTTTAAATGATGGAATTTTCAAAGTAAAATTATTGTATATGTTCCTGACAAGAAGATGACAAGTGGAGTGTAAAAAGCATTAAAACTGATGTCATAGACGATAATTCCCTGTGTCAGCCTAACAAGAGGATATTTTACCAGATAAAGGATACATAAATGATTTGTGGATATTTGTTTACAATTCAATAAGGGTTTTTGGTGTTTTTCTCGCACCTCTGTCAATACCGGTAAAATTTGAACTATTTATAAACTAGAGTAGAATAATTCAGTGGTTACTTTGTAGCAATTAAGGTATTTCTCATTCCTTCTTTTAATATAAAAAGCCATTTAGGTAAACAGTTTGTTTTCTGGGAATAATTAATACTAAAACAATTTTGTTACGTACTTCAATTGCTACACCCCGCACTAATAGACTACCATTGAAATATCAACCAATCCATTTATTCAGAGTTCGTGATAGTGGCTCGGACAGTCCAATCTCAAATTACCTAAATAATTGCAATAACAGAAGTTAGATTATCAGTACCAGAGTCAGTTTTTATAATGAATCAAGAAAGTTGTATATTCTTTTGCACTGGGGTGCAGTGGTAAGGATCCTTGTAACAAACAACAATAATGCTGATATGCATTTTAAGAGTCAACTTTTCCGAACAATTACATAACCTTCTAGTGGGAAAAATGTTCTTATAAGAAAATAATAGGCTGGGAGTTTGCTCTTGTTGAGTTTAAAACAACGCACGCCCCCAAGGGGTAATATTTATATACGGTTTGATTCTAACTTCGTAGTACATCATATGCATTTATACAAGAAAAAGACTATAAAACGGCATACAACTGAAATGTATGTCCCCTAACTTTTTATTCCAAAGTAAATACGTAAAAATTAATATCCGGAGAAAACAAACAAGGCCTCGGTTCAAAAGTAGAAGAGAAAATAGTAACGAACTATTAAAAAGTAAAATAAAATATTGAGGTTGTTTCGCGAGAAGGATTTTCGAGATCCCCCAAGAATTAAGTTTTATTTATGGAACCTATTAAATCTGCAAGAGGTTTCTTTGATAAACTTGGAAATAAAATGAAATTATTCGAGCATGTTTTCGGCCGCCCTTAAAGGATTTGCTCAGGAACACGTTCTTAAATCAATATCTGCGAAACTAGTCACGTAAGTTGAGAAACACGCGCAATTACGGGATACTATGGAAATTGTTCGGGATAAGAAGGTGTTACATATAAAAAAGGGGGAACGTTATTGACCTGGCAAACCGTAGTAGATAAACATGTATATTTAAAAACGTAGAGTAGAAATTTCACCCCTACAACAGTTCTACATTCATTGTAAATAGGTAATCTACCTTCAATCTGTAGATCACGGTGGAAATTTGCTCTTGAAGGGAATTTTTTTCTCATTCTTTAGCGACTTATACTCGCAACCACAGAGTAATTACTAATTACTGGTGTTCAACTTAAACTTGGCGCTTGAAATATTATTGTTTTTTTTGTGAGGCATTGGTCATGATTGATTTTGCCACTAACAATCAATTGGCACCATTTTCGCCCAAGTTGGGATTATTTCATAGACTATAGACAAATGTTTTAATTTTCGAGAAATTCTACTCTACTGTTATCAATCAATTATGATCACACGTATCATTTCAATAATTTATTGTTTAGTTTAATAAACGTGTAAACAAATATCCTCCTCCTGAGTATGGCTATAGCATGTACAAAACCAAATTTTGAACCTGGTGTTAGTTTTGCTTTTATTTAAAGTGTATATGTATGAAATTTCATTTAAATCTCTCCATAAATAAGAAAGATGGCACTGCGCATGCGCAAAACAAAATTTTGAAACTGGCGTTACATTTACTTTCATTCCCAATGGCTATGTATCAAATTTCATTTAAATGCTTTCATAAATAAGAAAGTTTGCGATTCGGTTTATTGTCGGGATGCGAATGTTGATCGATTAGGCTCAATTTTTGGAATTGCGTTTATTGGATTTCATGCAATTCGGTGCATAACTCACGGAGATATGCCAAAAAGGCCTTCCTTATTTTTTGGGTTACATTGCCAATTCGCGAACTCCGATCTACAAATTTGATAAAGAATCCAATTACAAAATTTCATTATAATCGGTCCATTCTTTATCGAGATATCATGCTAGCGGACGGAGGGACGGACAGGCAGACAGACGGGCAGACACCGCAGTTTTATAAACTCGCTAGGAGCTCGTTAATAATCCGATTATTCAGTATATTTTTCATAGACCTAGGTCGCCAAAAAGGTGGACACGAAGAGGAACTGGAAGAAGCCTTAAATGATCTACAAATACTCCTACTTAATGCGTCTTATATTATATTAAGATGTTACATATACAGTGTGTCCCAGATCGGGTGGGATTGCATGGGTAACTTTGTTATTATTAAGGATAGAGAATTGGTTTAATGGGCAATGTTTTGCAGTTTTAGATGCTTATTTAAAATTTCCTTTTGGAAATTCAAAATGTCGCATAGGTTCGACGTAAATTCAAAAAACTAAAATTGGTCATTTCCTTGAATGTCTTATATCATCGAAAGTATAAGAGATATAAAAAAAAGTTTTATATAAAAGTTACTGTCTTTGATACGTTTAATTTAGAATTGATGTCAAAAAAAAATTCAAGATGGCTACTTTTGAGGAACATTTACCAACTTCCTAAAGTTAAATAGGCGCCATATGGGATTTTTAGATTGCTTAATAGATTTTTTAATTCTCTTTTCAACGAGCCATCATAACATAAGATTGAAAATAAGATACCAGTTATATCAACGGTTTTTATATTTTAATCAAGTAGGCTGTGATGAATTAAAACAAAACAAAACAAAATCTATTCGAGGCAACAAAACAATGAAAATAATTACATCAAATGTTTAAAAAAATCAGGGACGCACTCATGAGAGGGGGGGTTTGGGCAACTCCCTCCAAAATTTTATATAAGCGGGCAGCGGCCTAGAAAAATTTGATTTTTATAACATCACTTATTGACTTATTATCCATACTTACATACCTACAAATGGTGATATAACTACAAACTATCCCCTCGAAAAAAGTCATGCCATTGTCCAGTTAAAGACATTTCAAGACACTTCGCTTTATTTTACACAATGTATTACCATTGATGAATTGTCCCAGTTCACACTTTGTAGGTGGTTTATCCGCAAGAATATCGAAACTAATAGTTTTACCAGTCCGAGTATATGGACAGATAAATCTTATTTTTCTAACTGCGAAGTGTTCAAATCGACATTATGAACACTACTCGTCACAGGAAAACCTACATGTTGTAGTTTCACGCCGAAATCAACTAATATTTTTTTTAATTAACGTATTTTATGGCATAATGGGGAGTCATGTAATTGGACCGGTAATCTTCGATGGATCTTTAACTGCTGACCATTATTTACAAATTCTCCAATAAACTTCCTTAAAGGATTTTTCTCGACAACGTATGTTTCGAAGGAAGGGTTAGTTTATGCTACCTACCAACAAACTGGCTGCTCAGGTCACAATTCACGAATTATGTACAGTACATTATAAAAGTAAGTACCTACTTAATTAAAAAATAAAAGTAAAGTGGAAGTAGCTACCACTCAATAATAATAATAATCATCAATGGCAACACGTTGCCTAAACTAAAGTGTCTTGAAGTGTGTTTCACTAATAATGGCCAGTATTTTAAACATCTGGTGTAATTATTTTCATTGTTTTGTTGCCTCGAATAGATTTTGTTTTGTTTTGTTTTAATTCATCACAGCCTACTTGATTAAAATATAAAAACCGTTAATATAACTGGTATCTTATTTTCAACCTTATGTTATAATAGCTCGTTGAAAAGAGAATTTAAAAATCTATCAAGTAATCTAAAAATCCAATATGGCGCCCATTTAACTTTAGGAAGTTGGTAAATGTTCCTCAAAAGTGGCCATCTTGAATTTTTTTTTGACATCAATTCTAAATTAAGCGTATCAAAGACAGTCACTTTTATATAAAACTTTTTTTTATATCTCTTATACTTTCGATGATATAAGACATTCAAGGAAATGACCAATTTTAGTTTTTTTGAATTTACGTCGAACCTATGCGACATTTTGAATTTCCATAAGGAAATTTTAAATAAGCATCCAAAACTGCAAAACATTGCCCATTTAACCAATTCTCTATCTTTAATAATAACAAAGTTACCCATGCATTCCCACCCGATTTGGGACACACTGTATATGTTTAGTGGGTAGATACTCGTAGCAAGCTCAGTACGATCTGTCTCGAGATTCGGTAGAGTTGTTACATTTTATGTAAGTTCTCTTTATTGTTAAAGAAATTTTAATTATATAAACAAACACGTTTTTTTAAATATTTAAGTAATGGTAATTAGGTAGTCCAAGAAGCTAACTAAGTAAATCCTGTTGAAAATGGATATCGTACACCCACTCTTTTACAAAGAACTGGAAAGCGTAAACAAAACGTAGGTGAATGGAAAGTTAATGTCGGTAAGGCAAAGTGCCAAGCAGATGATGAACAACACCAAACAATTCTTTAGGCAACTGCAAATTTCAGTGCGCAAAAAAGATTTCATTAGAGGTGGTTCTAAACACAAAAGGCAAAAGTATGTGTTTCTATAAAGCACCACGCGGAAAGTATTCAACGGCCGAAAAACTATCGACAACGTCAAGGTGAACGGACACCTCTTATTTTGACTTGACAATTAAGGAACAGATATATTTAGGCATCTACAAAGAAAAATGGACGGTATTGTTAAACAAAAAAAAACGTTCCGAACGCATAAGACAACCTTATTAAAAAATTAGCCTACCTTTCTGTCGCGTTGTCGTGCTGTTGGTTTGTTGAAGGTTGCGATACACGTTCGCGGTTTTAGTACATTTGCGTTTGAACACACACATATGACGTTTTTTGAGAGCAAGCGTTTTGGTAAGTGTTCTTCAAACAAGTACCAAATCAATATCTCTCTATTCAGGCGAATGTGCGCGACTCGTCTCGGGCAGGTAAACAAGGCCGTCTATTTCCGCGATTAGCAAACATATCGCCGCGCGATACTTAAATTAAATGACATTTATATAAATTTCAGTTTTACACCAAATGTATTAAGGTAGATATCAAAGCAACTTCTAATTTGACGGAACACTCAACATCTCACAAAAACCAATCTACAGCGCGCAAAGGTTGATGAAGTGAAGAAAAATAAAATAGGAAAGCAAAAGGATACATACTTCATTAGAAGATTTCCTGTAATAGAGAGCCCCAAAGGCAATATCTAGAAGCTAATTCGAGAGTGGACGACCAAATCCCGGTCAATTTATCCTACCACCTATTTTTACCAAATAATTTTAATTATGGGGGCCATGTACCGGAAAGAGACAGGTGTATAAAATGCAATACAATATCAAGAAAACGACCAAACTCTTTCGCAAGAAAAAGAAGACCGCAAAAGTCACAAGTAAGGATTAGATGAGTCTTGCAAGAAATTGGGCGATTTTTTTACTCCCAAAAGTTGTTGAATATACAGTGGGTAAATTTTAACTATGAACATACAAACCTCCTGCATACATATAAAACTCCGATGTTCAATTCTAAAATATACAGGTCAATTCATTGATATACCTGACAGTTATTCAACCCAACTTACACTAAAATTTAACAGCAAGAAGCTTAGTACTTATTTTAGATACGTATTCGACCGAATTGTTTAGCAGATTCGACATATTAACTGTGAAACTGTCGATGTGGTTTATAGTGTTTTTTTTTTCATTTTACTCATTTGTGTGAAGTTTCAAATTCTCTAGCTAAATTACGAACAGTGATGTAATTGAATTTTCTTCTATGTACGCTAACATTTAACTTCATTTCTACAATTATTAAAACATGGCAAGTTCTTTTTCTGGTGTAACGTTCATTAACAATTCAACCAGCAACATGAAATCATGAAATTGTATAATGCTGTTATGCATTGTGCCAATTGACGGAATTTGCTTATCGGGATACTTAGGAGTACATAAATTCTGTGAATGTGTAACATTTTTTCTTCTTGTCTATACATTCGATTAAAAATATAATTAATAACCTTAATTTAATAAACGATTTGGATCTTGACGTTTATTGAAAAATATGAAAGAAGTAAGATTGGTTGCTTATTTTAACATAGAAGATTTGTTTGTTAAAATTTACGCAGTGTATATAATTTAAACGGATATTTTTCTAACACTGGGCAATGGGGAGGCTTATTGTTTCATAGGGTTCGTGGTGGGAGCATTAGAATTTTGGATCAAGCCTTCACTAACAATAGTCTCTCCGACTTGTTACTTGGAGCGACTTTTGTGTTCCCTACAAAAAAAATTCATTTACATCAGTCGCAGTTATCAATTCTATTAGAACGCATTGTCACATAGCCGAACCATGACAGTATGACAGTTTTTCTTTAAATGTTACATTCCATTTCCCAAAATGCATAGTTTAACCATTTCCTTCTTTCTTCTGATATATTTATGGAAAATTTATTAACACACTTATCGCCATCACAGTTTTATACACCATGCTCACGTACAACTAACATCTGCTTCTGTAATTTTCGTTCTTTTACAGACCATTCTTAATTCTTCATCTTCTTAATAGTTCCTTTTTTTGTGTACTCAACAGTGGTTTTAGTCATTATTTCGTTATTATGATCCACTTCTCCAGAAATTAGTCGTAAATTTGATGCAGGCGTAGGATGAAGTACTTGGAGTTCTGTTAAATCTGGTATTTTTTCACGAATGAAACGATTGGCGTTAGTGAAAAATTAATTGTACCCACATACGACATAAGTCGGCCATATCTAACATTAGAAATCACTAAAATCGCAAACTAACATTGTATACGTATACTCCTTATATACAATGGTCAAGGGCATCCTTCTTTGAAAAGAGGGACTAACGAGGAACTCGTCCCCCCTTCCTTCTCCCGACCGGCAGGTATTGTCTCTCTTCCCCTCGGCCATTTTTTCTCGTTTTCAGTTTACTCCTTCGAAGGCTTGTACGCGAACGAAACAATGTCTCCGCCGAGATGCTGTTTTGTTTGTTGCAGTACACTCGAGGAATGTAACATCGTAGTTGCGCGGAGTTCTTTTTTTAATGCGAGTGAGTGAGAAACGCGGTTACAGCGGTTAGACGAAGTAAGTGTTCAGATTATTGTGAGAACTCAACAGAGCAAATTTTCAAAAAGTGCAGATTTCCCATTTTTTGAAGCTAAAATTTGCTACAATACCTTTCCCTGCGATTTTTCCCGTAAAATGAGTATTTTCTTCGATATCGGGATGTCGGGAATGGACTAAATCTTAAAATTCCTCTTTAAAAAAAATTGTCCATTTTTGGATGCACTGGACTGAACTGAGTCTTCAACAAAATAAATAGGGCCGACTTCCCAAAATTTAGCGTAAACAAATTTACAAGCCCCTCGTTTTTACGTTCACTCCACAATTTGAAACACTGCTTTTACCATAATATAATCTCCTACTTTATTAATTTTCAAATAAATCACCAATCGCAACGAGACGTGTCAAAACCTCCCCACTTCTCCAAATGAAACGCAAAATTCTTCGTAAAATCTGTATGTATCTCCTTATCAGCACCAGAACAAGTGCGTTAATTAAATTTCGCCTAATAGTAAAACTCCTTATCACAAAAGACTAGATGTAGCCTCGCTTCTAACACCTTATCTAAATTGAATAATTTACAAAATCGATTAAATTAAAACGAAAAATGATTCATCTAACAAATTTATAAGAACAAAGACACTGAGATACAAATTCAAGTAAAATAAATATGTTTATTCGTAAATAATTCCCCAGACTTAATAAATTAAAATATTCTCACATACAGGATGTCCCGTAATTATTTTTGGTGTTTAAACCGAAATAACGCCTACAAGAACGATATGTATTAGATCAAAACTAATATGCAACCGTTTCTGAATTAGAATTGATTATATTATTATAAATGTAACGAATACGATTAAGAGTTTTTAATACTATGTGGTTTTGCCAAATTATCAACAATATCTAATACTGCTAGCAACTATAATAATGACAAAATAAACAAAAAGGAAAAGTATAGTCTCAGGTTTCCTGGGATCAAGGTGACATATCTCGTTAGTGCACGTAATTTTGGGAGCTATCCCGAAACATTCATGCTACTGAGAAATAACATGCTGCTAAGGTATCCTTCGCCCATTTGTCTGATGAAGCGTACCACGTGATATACACCACTCCCTGTTTTAATCAAACGTTATATATTATATAAGACCAGTAATTTAGTTACTTTGTATATTTCCTACCTCAAAAATGAATCGTCGGATTCCATTTACCTTTAATGTAAAACACTTCCGCAGCTTAATAAATGTTAGTTTTTTCCTAGACTTTTCTTTTCCTTTCAAATCCAGTCTATGTCTCTGCCCTTCCTGTTCCTATCGACGCGATGTTTCAATTCAGCGTTACGTAAAGATTACATCTAATTTACGAATACCTACCAATTTCCGATCGCTTCGTTTAATAAATCTTCGTCAATGTTCTCAAATTGCTTATCGATAAAAACTTTATGTAAAAAAAAGTTTCGAGCCCATATTGATACGATTTTGTAAAAAAATTATCTCAAATAGATTGTTTAGCTTCCTAAACTTTTTTTTCCTGAAGCATAAAGCCATTTATCTGCTTATGACAAATTTTGGAAGTGATTAATCTTATGCGTGCTGATAAAAGCATCCCAATATCGCAGATTTATTGCACATCGTCAAAAGTAAATTTTTTATGGCGCAGGCATAAGGATAAAGTTATATGACTGTTCTGGCAGACAAGAAAACTGCGCTTCCTAATACCTTACGCAAGACTACTAAACGTTCAAAACATAAAAGGTGGCCGACTTCCTGTTATTCTGACGCCGCGTTTTTCACATTCAAAGGTAAATGGGAAAACGGACGCAGACGATTGTTACGTTCTTAATGTCGCACTTCAGTTTCTAAACATCTAATTAGTGATTGAGAAACGCACTTCCCACAGCGTTTTATAAAAATTGGATGGTCTTTGAACGTGCCAAAAAATTGTAAGATCCATTAATCACCCGTGAAAAAATGCGATTAGCCTCTAAAGTGGGAAACCAATTTATTTTATGTAAAATATTTTTAATTTATGCAAACAATTAACCTATATATATCGAAGCGTTATTTTGTTCAAGTTATAAAATTTATCTTCAAAGCACCAAGTTTTCAATTTTAGTTTACAAGTTCGTTAAGTACGAGTTTTTTTAATGAGATTACCGTGAGTACCTATCCAACCATAATGTCTTTTTACTAACAAGCTTATTGGTGTTGTAGCGTCGTCTCTTTAATTACACTCAACCAATTATTAACGAAATATATTTTTAATTAATCTCCAAGACAAATTCTTAAAATATGATTACGTTATAGTACCTATGACGTAATTATATTTTAACGTCTGAGGGTGCATGATGTAATTTCACTGGCAAGTCGATTATTATTACATAACTCAATTTAGTGGTCCGCTGTGATACGCGAAATGACCACGTGTTCAATTATGTTTACATCAGAAGACCTTTAGTGGTGCAATACTCAACCGTGTTCCTGTAACCTAACAATATAGCGAACTTTTCGTAAATTACACCGATCTACCGTATGCAGTTGCCGATATTCAAATTTGGCTTCAAAGACAAGAGCCAAACTGAAAAATCAAAAACAATTGCAAGTAAGGATTTTCTAGAAAATACGTAAAAAAAGTAACCCGAACAGAACAAATCCAAATTAATAAAAACAAGGCAACTTTCAGTATTGGAAATGCTTGTTTTGTATATGGGTATGAAGTTGCTAGTTTCGTTCAAGCAGAAAAGACATCGGTGTCACATCAAGTGACGATTGTACCGTACTCGGCCGCAATCGGTAGGTTAAGAAAAAATCACGGGTACTGTCTATACGACACTTACTTATAGTGCACAATTGTTTTGTTAATTCCAATCTAAAATTCTCGCACATCTGCATGCTATGAGGCTTATTATTTAAAAAAGTTTACGATTGCGACGAAGCAAGTGATCCGATTGAGTAAAAGTTCTTTGTGTTTTACATATGGCATTATACGGTTATTATTTCCAATGTCTCCCATGGTTGCACGGAAATCTGTGAATTTTATGCATTATATTTATACCCTGAAAACAAAGTACCTACTTCATTTAATCCATCCAAATTTTGGAATTTGAATTTAAAACTTAACGCAAAATGTTTTCTTTACAATCATTGAATATGGTTTTTTTAGAAATGAAACCACCAAAAGTGTACCGCGTGAATCAATTAGCAGAGCAATATGGTCGTTGGTCATTCAGTTTTATGATTGCCTCCCTTTTCTGCATTTTTAATTCCAATTGAATTTATATGGGACATTGCAAAATTAGATTTTAACTGGCATATTGGTAGAGATGGAACGTACATTGGAAGCTGTTTAAGTATATGGCACGATTCATTAAGGACTGTAACACTGAAATATGAAAAAATTCGAATAAAGATTGCTATGAACGAGAAAAGCCTTTGGATAGTATATATCAACAAATAAATGTCGGTATACACTGGCAAATGGAAGGAAGTAAGGACGGTGATGTATTATGATTTTTGTATATCAGTCAGCTTTCCCAGTTTTCATTTGAACTGTATTAAATCCTCAACTTCGCTACAAAAATACATTAGGACGTAAATAATGGTATACCGCACCTGCAAATTTATTGCCAAATTTCCAAATAGGGGAGGCGGATTTTTTTAACAATCCCATCGGGCATATTACGTTAATGTCCAATAATTACTTGATGCACGTATGGTGACTATCTACGTCTGTTTTTTGAACTGTATCCATTGTTTCTCAAAATGGGGTTGAATGAAATTGTAGCAGTCAGAGTTGGACTGGGTCAAGCATAAAGTGGCCCAGTGACCCGGTGACCCAGTTAGTTTACTGACCCAGTGACCCGGTAACCCAGTTGACCCGGTGACCCAGCTTGACCCGGTGACCCAGTTTGACCCAGTGACCCAGCTTGACCCGGTGACCCAGCTTGACCCGGTGACCGGTATTAAAGCAAACATCACAGAAATGGCAGTTGTCAAGCAATCGAGTATTATTTTCAAAACCAGCATTTCATTTATTTCATAATCTGTACACTTGAACCGAGGGCACTGACTTAACTGCGTTATTCGATCAAACTAGGTGACTGGGTCGAATTGGGTCCCCGGGTGAAATTGGGTCGCTGGGTCAAACTGGGTCACTGGGTCAAACTGGGTCAAGTTGGGTCACTGGGTCAATCTGGGTCAAACTGGGTCACTGGGTCTAACTGAAAAGAGTATGACGTGACCCAGCGACCCAGTTTAATTTAGTGACCCAGGTGACCCAGTTGACCCAGTGACCCAGTCCAACTCTGGTAGCAATGAAACCTTCCCCATATAATTTAATTCTTGATAAGTTAAAAGACGACTTTAGCTACTTTAGCAAAACATTTCGTACTTAATTTGTCTCATTTCTCGTTTCGTTGGTGCAAAAAGAGGGGGCCTTATTTGATGATTTGACAAACAACTAAGAAGACCAAAAGCGTTCAAATCGCGTCACTTCCTCCAACAGAAGATGCAGCTTAGCAATAAATACACAAATGGAAACATTATTCACTACTACCTCCGGAAAAATTATGGAAAAAAGAAAATTATGTAATACCTGGGCAAATCAGCAATCAGCAGCACCGGACAACATTTTAAAAATTACTTTTTATTCATGGAAAACCGGATGTGAGGTAGCATGTGGATGCAGAAAAAGTTGTTTGCATTGCTTACCTGCATGCATTCTTTGAAGTGGCAATGATTGCAATAATCAACCACCAATTGAAGAGGATCGAGAATTAGAAACTATGATTTAGACAACGATTAGATTCTTATTCGTCTATTTATTAATACTGTATTATAAAAATATAATATTTTATAATGAAGTTTTAGTAAATATAATAATACAAATAAATAATAAACATCAAAAACAAATTATTATTATATGTGCTGTTACTTTGTGTGCTAAAAGTTGCTATTATAGTTTAAACAATATAAATAATTATTAACCACGACTGCGGTGAGAAGTGAACCAGAGAGTGAACTCACTCTTCAGATTATGGTGTTTGGCTCGATATCTTTTTTTAAAAAAACATAAATTTCCTTCTCAAAGCTAGATAAAAACAAGACTTTACCCTCTGGAATACAGATCTTATTCATAATGAATGTTAAAATACAGGGTGTTACATATAAGAATGTAATTGGAGTTTGTAGAAGGGAAAACAAGCACGTTTTCCAAATAAACCGAGGGTCCAACGTGTTTCGTTTTGGAGCCGCCCCCACAAAAGTGGTGAAATTTGCATTTCTTCTTTAATTTTTTTTCAGCAACCATAAGAGAAACACTGGCGACACGTCTTTGAATAGGTTTTCGGGTATGCCCTTTCCGATTTTGTAAACATTTTTCCAAAATTCCTAGCACGAAAGGGCGCACTCCTAAATGGGGATTCGAAAAAATGGGATTTCGACGAAATTTTGTATCTGGAGGTTTTTGCACATGAATATCACCAATCTGAAATTAGTTTTTGAAAATTTGAAAAAAAAATTCCACTACTATTCTTGGTCGGACAACGAAAATCGAGAGAATTCCACGCAATTCGTTGCGTAAATACTTAAGGGTGAGTTAAGGAACAAAATTGTCGAACGGTTTTTTAAAATCACTTTTCAAAAAAAAGTTATAAAGACATGCCACCAGTCTTTGTAACTCTTACTTATGGTTGTCGTGAAAAAAATTTAAAGAAGAAATGTATATTTCACCACTTGTGAGGGTGGCTCCCAAACGAAACACGTTGGACCCTCGGTTTATTTGGAAAAAATGCTTGTTTTGATTCCCTCTACCACCCAACTTTTTTCTTCATACATTATATGTAACACCCTGTATACTAAATTAAACTTTAGTTTTCCGTAAACAACAAATAACGGGACCACTGATTCCAATCAGACTCCCTTTAATCGTAGATGAACGAATGAATGATTTCCCTAGAGACTAGTGTCTAGACTCTAGAGCATGGTGTACTGTAACAGTCAAATTTAGTGATATTCCAAAATAAAATTGATTTTGAATTTAATATTTTTACCAAAACTCTTAGAGATATGACTTTTATCCTTAGGGCATTTTTTTGTAGACAGTATAACTAACTGTATATACACGCTTTAAACTTTTCTTTATATATTACCGTTAAGTTAGCAGCGATAGCGCGAACTGCAAATGGGCGCCACTGCCCCCCTTCACCCCATGTTATACCCTCGCTAATGACTATGTTGGAAATGTGACGACAGCGATTTTTTTTTATCTACTATGTGCCCCCAACAATAATCAAAAGTCAAACTGCGTTAGACTCCAGTGCATGCTCAATCCCTATATTAGCGCCTGGACTGGATTTGAAATTTTGAAACTAATATGCCTACAAGTCCCTTGAAATGGTAAGTATACATACCACGAAGTATGTGGTGCGTACCTTGCCATGGTTGTTATGGAACCATTCACAAAATAACTAAACACTTTTTTCCTGTAACATGCAGATAACAAGATAATTTAACAAGTTACCTCTCAAAAATTCCAACATATTAGCAGGAAATAGACAGAAAATTACCAACATTAACAAAGAATTACTGAAATTACAAAAAAATTACTGAAATTACCAAAAAATTACTAAAATTACCGAAATTACTAATGGATTAGTTAAATTACTGCAATTACAAAAAAATTACTGTTGGCTGTACACCAAAATTACCCCTCGAAAAATTCGGAAGCCAAAGCTACAGTATTAAAGTTAGTTAATATGACAACCATATTATTATTTTAGTTGCAAAAATTAGGCGCCCTTCAGAAGAGATTTTGTCATTTAAAAGTAGACATAGAGAAAGACAATGCCCGTATGTCTACTTGTTAATAACTATCACTGTACACTCACTGTATCTGTAATCTAACACCCTGTAACACATTAAAATTCACAGAAAGGAATCGTGAAAGAAAATGTAGTGGATATTTAGGAACTTATGACTATGATCTGTTCCCAATAGACAGAGAGTTATACGGTCCCGTTTAAAGCACTTCTGGAAATTGACTTCCAGAATGCTCTGTAGTATTCAGATCTTTGAATTTCAGAAACATAAAAATCAACGTCTTGTAAGTCACATTTAATTTTTGGATCCTGGATTCTAGGGTGCCAAATCTGGCAATAACTCTTTGTAGCAAATCATTGTTGAAGCCAAAGCTCCAAAATCTCTTATAAAGCAACAGCTTGTGAGGAAATTATACATAATTATAAATCGTTAGGGGCATTTTGTGGCAAATGAATGCGCACCTTGACTTTCGGTATAGACGTCACAGATTGTTGCTTCATAAGAGCAACATTTAACCTTATTGACTTGCACACGTGTTGATAATCAATTGCAAAAGTAAGAAGTAGCTGACCGTAAAGCCGCTCTTAATGTTTAAGGTATTATACACTGGGGTGTAATATTTCAGATATTCTTCAAAAGTTAAAGTTAAGTTATGAACCACCTTGAAACTTTAATAATTAAGAACATTTAAAGTGTATTATGAGAACGGACGTTAGACAAAACCCCTCTTTTGCTACATCTACCCTGTTTTCCGTTCTTTCTACGTTCGGTAAAGAAATAGAAATGTTGTATCATTTCATAATAAAATATCTAATCAGAATTAGTCAAGTAGAGGACCAGAGGTTACCCAACATGTAACCTGATTCGACTCAGAATCCCAATTAAGGTTCTCTATTTCCAATGTTCTTTAGTAAGATACCCATCACGTGGTTTACAATGTACAGCTGCACATTACATAATTATATAATATTTGATAGAGCCAGCGATATACAAGATGCCATAGGGGAAATTCAACTCACTACTTTGAGATTATAATTGTAAATTACTACCGCAGATAAAATCAATGTATATTTGTGCATATTGTTGCACAAATATTTTCATTTTCTTTTCCCTCTTTCAGGGATGTGTATATTAATAAAAAGAAATTGGCTATTGGTGGTTACCTTTTAAATTTTTTATTCGGGTAACGATAAGAACTAGATCATACAGAGTGCCTCAACTAAAATATGCATCGCCTAATAAATCATTTTGCGATGAATTTATATTGGACGGGTAAATTTAACCCCGAGATGCCTAATAAGATCTAACATAATTTTGGTTTTCATCACTATCACATCTGATTTAAAACGTTATCAACAACACACCCTTTACATGTGTTGTTCCTATTAAAGCAAATTAAAGAACTTTGTCGACGAACGACAAAACAAACACAAATTAAAGAAATCCACCAAATAAAAGCTGAGTAAATGAATTTGTGAAAGTGCAAACACATAACCCTCTTGGTGTAGTCATATCTTAGAAGTAATTTTACACCCAGAGGAGTCAAATTATTTTCAAGGATTCTGAATGGAACAATTTGTTAAAGGACATATCCGTAGTTAGGGATTACAATTTTGTTCGTTATGACACAGGATTTCGAAGTTAATGAATTTGCAAGATATTGATATTGTACGAGGCCGGACCGATAAGTACTTAGCCTCACCGTGAGATGGCGCCACTATCGCAATAGAAATTTACTATCGTGTACGTGTAGTACAGGGTGTAAATCGAAAAGTGGAACATAGGCGTTTAACATGGGAAATTACTTTTTCTTTGCGCAAACGTTTCCTAATTATTTTACGCAAAAATACTTCAAATAAAAGTTATAGAGATATAAATTCTGCATCTTTATTTTTGTTAATAAGTGCTAAGCCGATATACGAACTCATTTTACTGGCTATAGCTTCTTATGAATAATAATTCTCCTCGCGCAGCAAAGGAACGCAAGATTTCGAGACGTAGAGATTATTAACTGCCTCACCTGCTTTGAGTATTCACCATGAAACAAAGACATAGTTTCTCTATGCCGCAACAGTTTTACTACCATACACATAACTTCAAAACCTGTAAAGCAATAATCGCTTTGAAAACGTTATCAACTTGAAAAGCTAAACATCTCACTCCATTAGCTCAAAATAACCGTTTAATATACACGAAAATGTTTTCATTTATATACTATCAATTCCCTAATGGTCTAATAAAATAACATAATTGTGCCTGTAACTTGATTTTATGCCATCAAAGAGTTAATGAAATGGGTTGATATGAAGGCCTCTTTACTAAATTGTATCGCTTTTTCTTTGATATATTCGGATGTTTAGTAAACATGGTAAATAAACAATAATTATAGGAGCAGAACAAGTCAATTTCGTGTAGTATTGTAATAAAAGTTATATGGATTTTCCGAAACTGGGGCAGTAAAAATTTACAATTTCGTGATGTTAATTAAAATGTTCGTTTGATTATTAGGTTATTGCCTTTCTCTTAGTGCTATATTTCTATAAAACCCTTAAATTGTAACTTTATAGTTTCTGAAAACAAAAGTTCTAAAAAACTTCTAAATTTAACATTATTATACACAAATAAAATATCTTCGTTTAAAAGTTCATAAATTCAGCGAGAAACGCATCGTGAAATAACTAAACAATGTAATTGTACGACCACAAAACGTATCTCCAAGTTAAATATGCCTAATAAAGTAGGATTAATACTATAATTTCCGAATGTCTATGAAAACAATATTCATAATATAACGTGAAACATACGTTAACTTGGACCTAGACTGAAGTAGTCGTACGCTAATGAACTATAACGTACGTGAGGCCAATACAAAACAATTCTTTTAAACGAAGATCTCGAATGAGCAATAAACTTAAATAGGCCAAGGAAATCGATTCGAATCGCAAATAATTCGTTCTGACCCGAGAACTTTACATGAAAATAAAGTCTATCGTAACGAATGTTGAATGACGAAAAGCGTTGTGCATTTTTCAAGTTAAACCGTTCACTGGATGAATTCCGAAGGTAGAAATTAAGTCGTGCTGCGGACGAAAACTTTCGCAGCATTTCCAAGAAAGATAATAAGAAAATCTCCTCGGCGTAACTCAGCGAGGTTTCTATAGCCGGTCCGTGCAGACCGCAAGATGGAGGGTCAATTTCAATTCCACATCGAAGAAACGGTTCCGGCTGTAACCGGACATGAACCGGCGGAAATAATGGAAAGCAAGAGCTTAATGTATTTTTTCACGAAGTATCCATGAGGTCTTTGATATGTATTTGAAGCATTCAACGTACGTTATTGCGCTTACTTGAAGAGATTGGAGCAGTACGTTCGCTAATTTCAAAGCTCTCGTGGAACCTTCGCGAAAAAATACTGTAACGGAAACTCCAGACATGACGTCACCTTTGGCACTCTGGAAATTTCTACGCGCGCGATAGTGGGGTTTGTGTAGGAATATTCGAGACTGTACGCGAATGTTCCTGGACTTACATTGCTTGCGTGTATAAATGGTTGCGGACCGAACATCGCGGCAGTTTTTACTACCGAACGAGATCGAGCACGAAAATATAAATTGCGAAGTGTGTGATATAAATAATCGATATAAATTGTACGGTTTTTATAATGTTTTAGCTTTGTTTAATAAATATTGATATAAATCGAACCCGAATTTATAAATCACGTTACAATACATTGCCGTTGTCCTATGGCGCGTTCTACCTGAGACACACTGTATATACAAGATACCGGATGCGGCGTAGGCACGTGTGGATGGCGCAGACCATGACTAACGGGGGTTAGGTTAGATTCCGGCATTGATGGCGTGCGGTCACGACGGCTTGAGCCCAAGCGACTGAGGCCGGTAAGCTTACCCAGGAAAAAGTGGTGTTTTCTGGCCGTTGGTGTTGCTTATAAACAGTTCGCCGTCGAGGCGTCTGGCGCTGCCGCTAGCGGGTCCGGTGATGCAACTAGAACTCCTAGGGCACAAACCGGAAAGGTATTTTTGAACGTTAATTTAGTTAAGATGTATGAGGATTAACCTGAGGTAGGACGGAGTAGAAATAATTGGATCATCCGTTTCACCACGCTCTTTTTCATCACCTGATAGGTCACTTCTCTAATACATTAATTGCTTGACCTTTCACTATCTGTTTAAACAAAATGCACGATTTATCCGTTGTGTAATGAGGTTCTTTATAATTAGAAGTACCGCAATGTATTTGGGATACGTACTTTTAGAGGTCAAGCAGCAGTATATTGGATCGATCTCGATTTGAAGGTATTAAAATTGACCATTAGTTTTAAAACACCCTGTAGAAGAGCGATCAAAATTTTAAATCATTCTCATGTAGCAGCATGTCAGTATTATTGATTTTGGAAAAGTTTTTGAAATTCAAGTCAACGGAGACGGAAGTGCAGGGCTAAAAAACAGTCAAAGCAGAACAATTTTGAAAAATCTTGAATAACTTGAAAACCTTTGATGCTGGTATAAGGAAATGGTATCAAACGACGTAGATTTTTATGTAGATGTCGAAAATGCAATAAAATACAGGGTGTTCTATTTAAAAGAAGAAAGTTGCTGACCACATCCGATCCTGATATTTTCTTCCATTCTTCAAACTAGAAACACTGAGATGTCTTGACCTAATATACTCGTAGATGAGAAAGATAGCTGACTGGAGGACCCTCCTACTTTTGAAGAGCAGTGTAGACAAGGAGGAAGCCAAGAAGTCTCTTCTCGTCGCCTCTTGTAAGCTGAGGCAGTTGAATTATGTCACGGTCAATCTAGTAATGCAGTTTGTGCGTGCTTGGATGATTTTAAATTAAAAACGCGTGTGTGCAAAAAGAGTAAAAATTTGACAGCTTTGGAAGATGGTTTTGCAGGATCCGTGGGCCCTTCGTCAGATGCAGAACAATATCTCCACTAAAATAATGGGTTTCGATTTAGAAATCATACCAAATATCAATATTAGTTAAAGTAAATCGGCGTGATTCAACTTTTTTATATAATGGAAACTGACCTACATACATATTATTTGCGTTTTGTGTGCGTGAGATTTATCCTTGTATTTCCCCAATTTAATCAATGCCAATTCTCCTTTTCGAGGATAGAATGCATATTTAAAGACACTAAATGAAAATTGATGTTCAAAGAAAACCCTCCAGAATAGAGGTTAATTACGTTGATGAATCCAAATACGTAAGACACAAATCCGGTGCGGAACAAAAATGCGATATTAAAAATACAAATTAGATATACTTCAAAATTAACAACCTTTTTTATGAAAGTGCTCATTTTCTTTGCAGGAAGTTCCTGGAGTTATAAAGATAATGAGGAATTTTCTTTAACATAATTTCCTGTAATGATGTTCTGTTGACCCAACGTCAGTTATAATTGCCGTGAATTTCTCTTCCCGTGTCCCCTAAAAACGCACTCAGATGTAATGACGTCGGAGAAAACGTGTAAAAATTTCATGTTGGATGGATTTTGTACAAACACATTTAATGAGAAACAAATTAGTTTTTCAGTTTAGAATTTCATTGTGCAATTGGCACATCTCGAATGCTCTAAGAAAATATATCCCCAAAAAATAAAATAGGAAGTGCTAAAAGAACGAATATAAAGCCTAGCATCAATCATCACGTGACAAAGAATACTGTCAGAAAAAAACAAAATTCCGCCGAAACTCCCAAAATAGAAGGTCGAGATAAAATGAAATTCAATAACTACATTTAAGTGATACAAACGAGATCGAAACACAAAGCTCATTACACTTCGCATGAAATTTTTGCCTCGAACGTAAATTTACCTATTGTCTGCTACATTCGCGATTGAATTAAACGAGTAAATGTAAATGCAGAGTAGATTTGATCAGAATTTTAATTTAATAAATGAGTATTGTATTCGATTTAATTAATGGACGGCTCGAATTAATTTTACTAATGTTGTAAATAATATCTCATTTAATCAATACCTTTAATATAATGCAAAAACGCCATATTAAAAATTAAAGGCATAGGAGCCCAGCATTTAGGTCCAGAATGAAGTTTTCAATACGACCTGAAAATGAAGCACAAACCTTCGAGGATCGTGGCAGCAAAGCTTTAAGACAATGCGAGCACAAATTTCTTGTGGATTATTCTACATGTTCTCGAAAACAACCTATTGGCAGATTCTGCTGCTTTATGTTTATTACATACAGTCAACAATTATATGGCGTGATTCATACACAGACTATAAATAATAATTTACCCTTTCAGTCGTAACTGCCAATAAATACCTAATAATTTATCATTGCTCTGAAGGTTTTCGTTGTAGTTTGTCACTTTTTTTTCCTTCTGAGAATTGCCAGCCTCTTCATTAGCAATAACAAACTAGAATAGAAAACCACAAGCCAAAAATTAGCAGTGGAGGCACGTGCAAAGCCGCCACATTTACATATACAAGCATGCTATGTTCACAGTAGATACGAGTATGTAACCTACATAGAGTTGTGCATATGCTTTCAAACGAACAGTTAATTACTCTCTAAAATTATCTTAGTGTCACCTAATCTCACCGCCGAATAAAAATCTCTGGATGACCGGTATATTAAAATCACCTGATCACCTGATCGGAATCGGTAAAACGCATATCAACATCATAATCAGCGGTTATTTCAAGTACTTATTAATTGAACTTCGGTGTAAATATACATTTGTAGGTTAATGTACCACAACATGTACAGTTACGTTTAAGGGTATCGATTATAGTTCTAGCATGAAACTGTTCTGGAGCACGCAATCTGATAATAAATATCTTTGCTTTAGTCAAAAAAAGCTTTACAAAGAATAACATTACTCTATCGAATGAAATGGACAAATAGAACTACATGAACACACTTTTGAAAAAATACATTAATAAATTTCTAAGAATTTTGATATATCAGTTTTTTGTTGTATTTTCCCTTCAATTTATCAAATAACCTTGCGTGTATTTCGTGTTAGGACACTTACCCCTGGATCACTTGCGCCCAGAGTAATTAAGCGAGACCGTTGCGCCTTCAAAATGTTTTTCGTAATAGTTAGGTTACTATTTCTACTTTACAATAATTTCGTGCCGTTTTATATTTTTCCTGTGTGTGCTTTTCTTCAAACACAGCGCCACGGACTACTTTCTAATAATGAATGCGAATTTGAAATCTATCGGAGTTTTGCGACAAATACGGAATTAGGAGAGTTCGAACAAGATTTATACGCCAATTACAAGTGATCGCGGATATGAATAAACTACGTGATGCGGACGTTTTATTTGGTTTAAGCATCTATAATAATGATGGGTTACTCTGTTAATTTTGTTTAATTGCTTAATTTTGTTTAACTAATCGCATAGTATTTTGATTTTATTTTGTTGATCATTTACAAAGATTAGGAACATTTGGAAATATTTGCGTGGAATGTTTTGTTATCTCCGGTCTTTGCGATAGAAGTGTTATCGCTGACTAACGTTAATTAAGTTACATAAGCAGATGTTTTTCGTCAACGTAAAGACAGAGGTTAGTGATTAGGGGATGCAGTAGTTTTGATAAGGAGGATTGGTTCGGAAAGTTGAAGAGAAAGGGGAAATAGAACGTAACACGTGAACAAGAAGCTGGGCCAAGAGGGTCTATCCTACCAGTTAACACTATAGATAGGAACTATTTTTCAATGATTTTATAATTTTCACAGTTATATGAAATGGATTCTTACTGGGTGTGTTTTTAAGTTTCGATATAATGTCCCTTAGTTCAATGTAACTTAACTGCTTGAAGGTAAATTGTAAGTGACTGGGTATATTTAACTTATCACAGTAATGTAATGGATTTGTGTCAGATTTGGGTAGATTGTGTGTTATAGAAGTTCCCACCTCAGTAAAAAATGTATTCAGTGCGTCCGCTGACAAGCTGGATGGAGGGTCTTCCTGTTTCACAGGTTTACTACTTTTTATAACATCCGAAGCGGCCTTTTGTACGTTGGATGCCCCACTAATGTAAACATCGTTTGCCCTCTTTTTGAATATGTTAATTTCAGCTCTATATTGCTTCCTGAATGCCTTGAGTGTAGTGTTACTAACAATCCTACAATCCTTCTTGTTTACTGATGTTAAGTAATGTAGAAGATCTCTGCTTCTCCTTATATGTTGGTTAAACCAATGTATTTTGCGAGCATTTGTACGATTACTAGCTTCCAACTTGGATTTACAAACAAAAGAAGAATCACATCACATAGAAACATATTGCTATGTCAATGGGGACATTGATGTTTAGTCAAATTTGCTTCCCTAATTATTTAATTATTTTGGTGGAGTCATTACGTTTAAACACAAAATGATTATTGCGTTTCTAGTTGTATTCAAGTGGTTTATTTTAAATTTTAAAAGATAGATAGAATTATTAAATATAGGACAATTTATCGTTTATTTTGCTATACGTCTTTCGCTATAAAAACCGATGCACGTCATTGATTTATGAATCAATTTCAGACAAGTTTTCTATAGATTTCGCACACTTGTTTTTTTTGTACATGTTGCAGTGTTGCAGCATATGTCTGAAATTGATACACAAATCAATGACGTGCAACGGTTTCTATAGCGAAAGACGTATATCAATTTTGCTTTGTTAAATCAATTAAGTGACAGTTCTGTTTAAATTATTGGGTACTTTTATTACTTTTGCTAAAAGGTTGATTTAATTTAGTAGCGACAAGAATGAGATTTAACGATCAAAGAATTGGGTGTTTTCGTTGAAAAATGATATCGGAGATAAGAGAATTTATCGTAAAATTTGGGCACGTGCCGATAAGAAGGGCAACCAAGGATGCGTGATTGACTAGTGTATTGCTACGTGTTAGGTAATTGGAAACAATTTTCACATTTGGTAAAGTAGGAGAGTGACTTTAAATACTGAAGTTGATGTTAGCAGGGAGTCTTTTTGCCGAGGCCGGGGTGCTGTTTGAAAGATTAGAAGGCCCACGTTATGGGCTAAATGTTGTGATAAGGTTATCTGAGAGCCTTCTCCCATCAAATCGGCGCGAGAGCGACACGTTGTAGTGACGATGTATCTTTTGTCTATGGCTTATATATGTCGTAGTCTTGTAGTGCAATCCGTCATTTCACGAAAAGCCTAGTCCGAGGCCTAGTCATTTAGTGAAACACTGATAATTTGACGTGTCGGGTAGTTTCCCTTCCCCTTCTAGATTGATACATGGTACACTGTGCCACAGTTTCATAAAAATGACTAGACGTTTCGTGAAATGACATTTCACTAAAAGACTACGATATATACACCGTATACCCACCAGCGCTACAACAAAGAAACATCTAAGCTGCGTGCCGGTTCTTTGTTGCTGAACTATACGAAAGGTCAGTTGTGAAGCAACACTCAAGTTGTGTGGTGATGATATTTTGCTTTTTTAATGAGGAAAAGGAAAATTAATATCGTGGCACAACAGAAAAATGAGCAGGAATTTTTTGGTTTTTTTGGTGTCTTGCTATAAAAGCACACACTATTTCCTTTTCTTAGAATTTCTAGAATATTTTCTGATTCATAAGTACCAGTCACATCGTCGTCCTCACTTGATGACATTGTTAGTCGAATTAAATGTAGAAAACACGTTGCTTTGGTGGGACGACTACATGTCACCTGTCGCCTTCTTGTGTCCCGAAGAAGAGAGAAGAAAAAAAGTGTAGTGCGCTAAGATTGTGAGTACGTTTGTTCTCTGTCGCAAATTGTTGGATATAAAAGGGCAGGCATCAGTATGAAAACTTCAATCTGCCTTTCCTGCCATTAGCGAAGAAGAACTTTCCTACACTTATACACCTTCTGCTGTTATTAGTGAAGGAAAACTACACCTACACACATTCTGCTGCTATTAGCGAAGGAGAACTTTCCTACACCTACCGCTGCTATTAGCGTAGGAACACCATTCCCACTACTATACCGTGTCACTACGATGTTCCGGTGTTACCTCTTCCTACGACTCTGAACCGAGAGGACACTTTAGATGCACGGTAGGAACTTCTTCAGACGTTCTCCACTACCGACACCGGTATCAATAGGTCAAACATGAATTAAAAGCAGATCACATAAAAAAACATTCGATTTGATTTCCAGTTTTAGTTAAAAAAGCGTGAATTGTATTTTTAAAATATCAGTTGAATATTAAAAAATATCATTTGTATTTTAAAATTCTTAGTTGAATATTGAAAACCATCATTTCAACCTATTTTGCAGAAGATGCAAGGGTGCAAGGGCGGTACAGCAGATCCCCAGCAGCAAAAGGTCCTATAATATGCATTTGATTGGAGGGGTTGGAGAGTCCGCAAATAATTGGAGACATTACGATGTTGAATCCAAATAAGCATATTTGGTCAAAGATAAAGACACATGTAAAATCACATATTAAAATACCTCAAGTAACGCCTCGTGGAGTAGGAGAACAGCGTTTACTACCTGGAGCAGGTAATAGATGATGCAATCGAAACAGTAAATGGAGGAGATTGTAGCCGAGCGGCCCAGCATTGTTCCACTCGCCATGGAGCAGCGATCGCTAGGAAGGACATGAATGTTGGCAGATGAATTATG
Source organism: Photinus pyralis (assembly GCF_008802855.1). Classification (NCBI taxonomy): domain Eukaryota; kingdom Metazoa; phylum Arthropoda; class Insecta; order Coleoptera; family Lampyridae; genus Photinus; species Photinus pyralis. The sequence goes on from NW_022170249.1 coordinate 51,234,296, forward strand.
TTGTGTTATGAAATTAATTTTTATTATTCAATAATTCAATACTTGTAGGTAATCGTTTTCGTAAAATATATACATTTTTATAATGATTTGAACTTTCTGCATAATATGTGTGGATCCAAAGTTATGTGTGAAAAAAGACAGTTGGAAATGGTGTAGATTTAAATCTATGTAATTCTGAATCTGATTCAGAAACATGAAAGATCTTATTATGTGATGTCAAATTCGTACCAACAGGAAATGAAGTGCCACTTTATGTTTGTAAGTGCTAAACCACTGCATAGTTAAATAAATGGTAACAATTAAATTATGGTACGATTCGATTTGTTTGTTGACAATTACTTCGAGCGCCGAAGAAAAGTAAAATAAACGTTGCATATTTAAATCCTACAAGAACTCCTGTTAGGTCTCTGGAACGTTGATATTTTTAGACCTTCCGAAAAATGATTGCGTACGATGTGTGTAACAAGAATTACATAACTTCCTAACACCTTTGCTTGCTATTCAGAGGTAAGGGTAACACAGACCGCGTACATCGATCGACCCCAATTTTCAGCAATAGAAAGTTTCGCCTGTAAAATGGATACATCTTTTAGCCAGCACTGCATGAACAAAATTTGTTTTAAAGTTTTAGTAGCCAATATATTGGATACGACTCCACAAAAGTCTTTGTTCAATGCTTGAAGTATTTCGAATTAAATTCTTTATACAATTTTGAAATACGTACTGAACCTTAAAGTATTACTTGAAAGAACAGAAATGACTTGGACAAACGTAAGAAGTGACGGAAAATTAAACTGGAAATTCTGTCGATAATGAAATTGATTTTGTAAGTAGTTTCCAGCAGTCAAAGTCATGAATAGACGCATTAGTATTTGCTGACAATAGATGGTCCTGTTAAAGGGGTGCAATTACTAAATGACCTAAATTGCTGAAACCTCATCCCTACGAAAAATGGTTACAATTGGAACGTTGGAGTTTCCATTTCGGTCCGGTCGACGTATTTCGAGTACCGTGCGTCCTTACGTTTTGGAAGGAAAATTAAATCGGGATACCGCAATTTCAATAAGTTAGACAAGGTTGTTAATCTCTTTCAATTTCAATTCGTAGTCTAAGCTCAAGTATTGGTATATTTCGCTGTTTAGAAAATAAAATTAATCGGCAGGAGCCCTAGTTTAGGTTAGAGCGTGGAATTGAGCAATTAAACAAAGTCATTAATTACAGCGAAAACCTTTACGACCCAAATTCGCACATTATAATTGCCTTTTAGCGTTTTCACTTGTTTTAACAATTATAAGTTGTCAAGCGGGGTGAAGATTTTATAATCTGTTTTTAATATGAGTTTATGAAAGCTTTATGTTAAGTTTGCTCCACTTGTTTATTCAATTTAGGTACGGAAGCAGGCCGAAACTTGTGGCGAAAAACATTTCCAAAAGCGACAGTGCTTCTAATTTCTTAAATACTTCGCGACTCGCACATCTTTGAGAAAGGAACCAAAATATTGTTATGATGATAACATCGCAATGATTTGGAAGTCGATCAATGCGCCAGATTCTCACAAAGCATATTGGTAAGATGAGCACGATTTTCCCATTATGACGGCATGATCGACATCGCATAAAAGCAGTTACTAGGAATTAATATTCAAATATTCCACCCGATAGAGCACTAAACTAAATTTCGTGGTTTACACTTTCTAACATTCTGAATTGTTAGTTTAATGCTCATAATGGCCATTTTAATTTTAATACGCTTCCTGCATATTTCCTTTAATAAAAATGAAAAGAAATTTTAACATGACGTTGCATAGAAATGAACAGTTCAAGGAACAACAATGTTGCTTATAAACGCATTTAATCCGTTTAAGAGGTAGGTAGAAGAGATGTATGATTGTCGATAACGCAGTTGTGATACTGATAATTACTGATTATTAGGTTGTTTGGGCTGTATCCCTTAGCTTCGAATTTAAAGCCTCTTGTTCTCCGTACCATATGGGGAAGACGAATACTGCGTGTACCTTGTCGTCTTCCAACCCGCACTTGACGCACTCTTCCGTGGCACGTTTTCCATTTTGTGTAAATACTTCTCGTTTTCCCCATGTCCAGTAAGAAAATTAGTGTGTAGTTGACTTCTCCCTGTTTCCAGTGAATCCACAGCTTGATATTCGATGTTTTGATGTTAGTCCACGATTTTCTTGTGTCCCATTCCCTCTGCCACTCGTCTATGGTGTCTGCCCTGGACTACTTATTTGCGATTGCCTTCACCAGTATGTACGCAGGAGGGATGCCGGAAATAACCATAACGTCTTTCATGCTTTCATGATGGTTTTCCACTTCCTCAAGTCAAACTTCATGGGCGATCATTTTTGGTCCACCAGTTCCTTATTAGTCGGTAGTTCCCCGGCTGCTTTCTTTACCTCAGCACACGTGGTCTCTCGTACTGTATCGCCTGTAGTATAGGGAGGGACTCGTGATCTGGGAATAGACCAGTTATTGTTACCTGGAATGTCTCGTTGGTACAATCGATGCCCACAGTGTTAGCTCTTATCTTTCTGCTCGCTATCTTACAGTCTTTACTCGATATCCGCATCCACTTCCTCTATAGACCGGGAGGCAGCGTGCATAGTAACTAAACCATAAGCGACAAAATATTCGACAACACAGGCTGAAAGTACGTTGAAAA
>NW_022170249.1:51237074-51307918 GCF_008802855.1 Photinus pyralis
TTTTGGATGCACTGGACTGAACTGAGTCTTCAACAAAATAAATAGGGCCGACTTCCCAAAATTTAGCGTAAACAAATTTACAAGCCCCTCGTTTTTACGTTCACTCCACAATTTGAAACACTGCTTTTACCATAATATAATCTCCTACTTTATTAATTTTCAAATAAATCACCAATCGCAACGAGACGTGTCAAAACCTCCCCACTTCTCCAAATGAAACGCAAAATTCTTCGTAAAATCTGTATGTATCTCCTTATCAGCACCAGAACAAGTGCGTTAATTAAATTTCGCCTAATAGTAAAACTCCTTATCACAAAAGACTAGATGTAGCCTCGCTTCTAACACCTTATCTAAATTGAATAATTTACAAAATCGATTAAATTAAAACGAAAAATGATTCATCTAACAAATTTATAAGAACAAAGACACTGAGATACAAATTCAAGTAAAATAAATATGTTTATTCGTAAATAATTCCCCAGACTTAATAAATTAAAATATTCTCACATACAGGATGTCCCGTAATTATTTTTGGTGTTTAAACCGAAATAACGCCTACAAGAACGATATGTATTAGATCAAAACTAATATGCAACCGTTTCTGAATTAGAATTGATTATATTATTATAAATGTAACGAATACGATTAAGAGTTTTTAATACTATGTGGTTTTGCCAAATTATCAACAATATCTAATACTGCTAGCAACTATAATAATGACAAAATAAACAAAAAGGAAAAGTATAGTCTCAGGTTTCCTGGGATCAAGGTGACATATCTCGTTAGTGCACGTAATTTTGGGAGCTATCCCGAAACATTCATGCTACTGAGAAATAACATGCTGCTAAGGTATCCTTCGCCCATTTGTCTGATGAAGCGTACCACGTGATATACACCACTCCCTGTTTTAATCAAACGTTATATATTATATAAGACCAGTAATTTAGTTACTTTGTATATTTCCTACCTCAAAAATGAATCGTCGGATTCCATTTACCTTTAATGTAAAACACTTCCGCAGCTTAATAAATGTTAGTTTTTTCCTAGACTTTTCTTTTCCTTTCAAATCCAGTCTATGTCTCTGCCCTTCCTGTTCCTATCGACGCGATGTTTCAATTCAGCGTTACGTAAAGATTACATCTAATTTACGAATACCTACCAATTTCCGATCGCTTCGTTTAATAAATCTTCGTCAATGTTCTCAAATTGCTTATCGATAAAAACTTTATGTAAAAAAAAGTTTCGAGCCCATATTGATACGATTTTGTAAAAAAATTATCTCAAATAGATTGTTTAGCTTCCTAAACTTTTTTTTCCTGAAGCATAAAGCCATTTATCTGCTTATGACAAATTTTGGAAGTGATTAATCTTATGCGTGCTGATAAAAGCATCCCAATATCGCAGATTTATTGCACATCGTCAAAAGTAAATTTTTTATGGCGCAGGCATAAGGATAAAGTTATATGACTGTTCTGGCAGACAAGAAAACTGCGCTTCCTAATACCTTACGCAAGACTACTAAACGTTCAAAACATAAAAGGTGGCCGACTTCCTGTTATTCTGACGCCGCGTTTTTCACATTCAAAGGTAAATGGGAAAACGGACGCAGACGATTGTTACGTTCTTAATGTCGCACTTCAGTTTCTAAACATCTAATTAGTGATTGAGAAACGCACTTCCCACAGCGTTTTATAAAAATTGGATGGTCTTTGAACGTGCCAAAAAATTGTAAGATCCATTAATCACCCGTGAAAAAATGCGATTAGCCTCTAAAGTGGGAAACCAATTTATTTTATGTAAAATATTTTTAATTTATGCAAACAATTAACCTATATATATCGAAGCGTTATTTTGTTCAAGTTATAAAATTTATCTTCAAAGCACCAAGTTTTCAATTTTAGTTTACAAGTTCGTTAAGTACGAGTTTTTTTAATGAGATTACCGTGAGTACCTATCCAACCATAATGTCTTTTTACTAACAAGCTTATTGGTGTTGTAGCGTCGTCTCTTTAATTACACTCAACCAATTATTAACGAAATATATTTTTAATTAATCTCCAAGACAAATTCTTAAAATATGATTACGTTATAGTACCTATGACGTAATTATATTTTAACGTCTGAGGGTGCATGATGTAATTTCACTGGCAAGTCGATTATTATTACATAACTCAATTTAGTGGTCCGCTGTGATACGCGAAATGACCACGTGTTCAATTATGTTTACATCAGAAGACCTTTAGTGGTGCAATACTCAACCGTGTTCCTGTAACCTAACAATATAGCGAACTTTTCGTAAATTACACCGATCTACCGTATGCAGTTGCCGATATTCAAATTTGGCTTCAAAGACAAGAGCCAAACTGAAAAATCAAAAACAATTGCAAGTAAGGATTTTCTAGAAAATACGTAAAAAAAGTAACCCGAACAGAACAAATCCAAATTAATAAAAACAAGGCAACTTTCAGTATTGGAAATGCTTGTTTTGTATATGGGTATGAAGTTGCTAGTTTCGTTCAAGCAGAAAAGACATCGGTGTCACATCAAGTGACGATTGTACCGTACTCGGCCGCAATCGGTAGGTTAAGAAAAAATCACGGGTACTGTCTATACGACACTTACTTATAGTGCACAATTGTTTTGTTAATTCCAATCTAAAATTCTCGCACATCTGCATGCTATGAGGCTTATTATTTAAAAAAGTTTACGATTGCGACGAAGCAAGTGATCCGATTGAGTAAAAGTTCTTTGTGTTTTACATATGGCATTATACGGTTATTATTTCCAATGTCTCCCATGGTTGCACGGAAATCTGTGAATTTTATTCATTATATTTATACCCTGAAAACAAAGTACCTACTTCATTTAATCCATCCAAATTTTGGAATTTGAATTTAAAACTTAACGCAAAATGTTTTCTTTACAATCATTGAATATGGTTTTTTTAGAAATGAAACCACCAAAAGTGTACCGCGTGAATCAATTAGCAGAGCAATATGGTCGTTGGTCATTCAGTTTTATGATTGCCTCCCTTTTCTGCATTTTTAATTCCAATTGAATTTATATGGGACATTGCAAAATTAGATTTTAACTGGCATATTGGTAGAGATGGAACGTACATTGGAAGCTGTTTAAGTATATGGCACGATTCATTAAGGACTGTAACACTGAAATATGAAAAAATTCGAATAAAGATTGCTATGAACGAGAAAAGCCTTTGGATAGTATATATCAACAAATAAATGTCGGTATACACTGGCAAATGGAAGGAAGTAAGGACGGTGATGTATTATGATTTTTGTATATCAGTCAGCTTTCCCAGTTTTCATTTGAACTGTATTAAATCCTCAACTTCGCTACAAAAATACATTAGGACGTAAATAATGGTATACCGCACCTGCAAATTTATTGCCAAATTTCCAAATAGGGGAGGCGGATTTTTTTAACAATCCCATCGGGCATATTACGTTAATGTCCAATAATTACTTGATGCACGTATGGTGACTATCTACGTCTGTTTTTTGAACTGTATCCATTGTTTCTCAAAATGGGGTTGAATGAAATTGTAGCAGTCAGAGTTGGACTGGGTCAAGCATAAAGTGGCCCAGTGACCCGGTGACCCAGTTAGTTTACTGACCCAGTGACCCGGTAACCCAGTTGACCCGGTGACCCAGCTTGACCCGGTGACCCAGTTTGACCCAGTGACCCAGCTTGACCCGGTGACCCAGCTTGACCCGGTGACCGGTATTAAAGCAAACATCACAGAAATGGCAGTTGTCAAGCAATCGAGTATTATTTTCAAAACCAGCATTTCATTTATTTCATAATCTGTACACTTGAACCGAGGGCACTGACTTAACTGCGTTATTCGATCAAACTAGGTGACTGGGTCGAATTGGGTCCCCGGGTGAAATTGGGTAGCTGGGTCAAACTGGGTCACTGGGTCAAACTGGGTCACTGGGTCAAACTGGGTCAAGTTGGGTCACTGGGTCAAACTGGGTCACTGGGTCAACTGGGTCACTGGGTCTAACTGAAAAGAGTATGACGTGACCCAGCGACCCAGTTTAATTTAGTGACCCAGGTGACCCAGTTGACCCAGTGACCCAGTCCAACTCTGGTAGCAATGAAACCTTCCCCATATAATTTAATTCTTGATAAGTTAAAAGACGACTTTAGCTACTTTAGCAAAACATTTCGTACTTAATTTGTCTCATTTCTCGTTTCGTTGGTGCAAAAAGAGGGGGCCTTATTTGATGATTTGACAAACAACTAAGAAGACCAAAAGCGTTCAAATCGCGTCACTTCCTCCAACAGAAGATGCAGCTTAGCAATAAATACACAAATGGAAACATTATTCACTACTACCTCCGGAAAAATTATGGAAAAAAGAAAATTATGTAATACCTGGGCAAATCAGCAATCAGCAGCACCGGACAACATTTTAAAAATTACTTTTTATTCATGGAAAACCGGATGTGAGGTAGCATGTGGATGCAGAAAAAGTTGTTTGCATTGCTTACCTGCATGCATTCTTTGAAGTGGCAATGATTGCAATAATCAACCACCAATTGAAGAGGATCGAGAATTAGAAACTATGATTTAGACAACGATTAGATTCTTATTCGTCTATTTATTAATACTGTATTATAAAAATATAATATTTTATAATGAAGTTTTAGTAAATATAATAATACAAATAAATAATAAACATCAAAAACAAATTATTATTATATGTGCTGTTACTTTGTGTGCTAAAAGTTGCTATTATAGTTTAAACAATATAAATAATTATTAACCACGACTGCGGTGAGAAGTGAACCAGAGAGTGAACTCACTCTTCAGATTATGGTGTTTGGCTCGATATCTTTTTTTAAAAAAACATAAATTTCCTTCTCAAAGCTAGATAAAAACAAGACTTTACCCTCTGGAATACAGATCTTATTCATAATGAATGTTAAAATACAGGGTGTTACATATAAGAATGTAATTGGAGTTTGTAGAAGGGAAAACAAGCACGTTTTCCAAATAAACCGAGGGTCCAACGTGTTTCGTTTTGGAGCCGCCCCCACAAAAGTGGTGAAATTTGCATTTCTTCTTTAATTTTTTTTCAGCAACCATAAGAGAAACACTGGCGACACGTCTTTGAATAGGTTTTCGGGTATGCCCTTTCCGATTTTGTAAACATTTTTCCAAAATTCCTAGCACGAAAGGGCGCACTCCTAAATGGGGATTCGAAAAAATGGGATTTCGACGAAATTTTGTATCTGGAGGTTTTTGCACATGAATATCACCAATCTGAAATTAGTTTTTGAAAATTTGAAAAAAAAATTCCACTACTATTCTTGGTCGGACAACGAAAATCGAGAGAATTCCACGCAATTCGTTGCGTAAATACTTAAGGGTGAGTTAAGGAACAAAATTGTCGAACGGTTTTTTAAAATCACTTTTCAAAAAAAAGTTATAAAGACATGCCACCAGTCTTTGTAACTCTTACTTATGGTTGTCGTGAAAAAAATTTAAAGAAGAAATGTATATTTCACCACTTGTGAGGGTGGCTCCCAAACGAAACACGTTGGACCCTCGGTTTATTTGGAAAAAATGCTTGTTTTGATTCCCTCTACCACCCAACTTTTTTCTTCATACATTATATGTAACACCCTGTATACTAAATTAAACTTTAGTTTTCCGTAAACAACAAATAACGGGACCACTGATTCCAATCAGACTCCCTTTAATCGTAGATGAACGAATGAATGATTTCCCTAGAGACTAGTGTCTAGACTCTAGAGCATGGTGTACTGTAACAGTCAAATTTAGTGATATTCCAAAATAAAATTGATTTTGAATTTAATATTTTTACCAAAACTCTTAGAGATATGACTTTTATCCTTAGGGCATTTTTTTGTAGACAGTATAACTAACTGTATATACACGCTTTAAACTTTTCTTTATATATTACCGTTAAGTTAGCAGCGATAGCGCGAACTGCAAATGGGCGCCACTGCCCCCCTTCACCCCATGTTATACCCTCGCTAATGACTATGTTGGAAATGTGACGACAGCGATTTTTTTTTATCTACTATGTGCCCCCAACAATAATCAAAAGTCAAACTGCGTTAGACTCCAGTGCATGCTCAATCCCTATATTAGCGCCTGGACTGGATTTGAAATTTTGAAACTAATATGCCTACAAGTCCCTTGAAATGGTAAGTATACATACCACGAAGTATGTGGTGCGTACCTTGCCATGGTTGTTATGGAACCATTCACAAAATAACTAAACACTTTTTTCCTGTAACATGCAGATAACAAGATAATTTAACAAGTTACCTCTCAAAAATTCCAACATATTAGCAGGAAATAGACAGAAAATTACCAACATTAACAAAGAATTACTGAAATTACAAAAAAATTACTGAAATTACCAAAAAATTACTAAAATTACCGAAATTACTAATGGATTAGTTAAATTACTGCAATTACAAAAAAATTACTGTTGGCTGTACACCAAAATTACCCCTCGAAAAATTCGGAAGCCAAAGCTACAGTATTAAAGTTAGTTAATATGACAACCATATTATTATTTTAGTTGCAAAAATTAGGCGCCCTTCAGAAGAGATTTTGTCATTTAAAAGTAGACATAGAGAAAGACAATGCCCGTATGTCTACTTGTTAATAACTATCACTGTACACTCACTGTATCTGTAATCTAACACCCTGTAACACATTAAAATTCACAGAAAGGAATCGTGAAAGAAAATGTAGTGGATATTTAGGAACTTATGACTATGATCTGTTCCCAATAGACAGAGAGTTATACGGTCCCGTTTAAAGCACTTCTGGAAATTGACTTCCAGAATGCTCTGTAGTATTCAGATCTTTGAATTTCAGAAACATAAAAATCAACGTCTTGTAAGTCACATTTAATTTTTGGATCCTGGATTCTAGGGTGCCAAATCTGGCAATAACTCTTTGTAGCAAATCATTGTTGAAGCCAAAGCTCCAAAATCTCTTATAAAGCAACAGCTTGTGAGGAAATTATACATAATTATAAATCGTTAGGGGCATTTTGTGGCAAATGAATGCGCACCTTGACTTTCGGTATAGACGTCACAGATTGTTGCTTCATAAGAGCAACATTTAACCTTATTGACTTGCACACGTGTTGATAATCAATTGCAAAAGTAAGAAGTAGCTGACCGTAAAGCCGCTCTTAATGTTTAAGGTATTATACACTGGGGTGTAATATTTCAGATATTCTTCAAAAGTTAAAGTTAAGTTATGAACCACCTTGAAACTTTAATAATTAAGAACATTTAAAGTGTATTATGAGAACGGACGTTAGACAAAACCCCTCTTTTGCTACATCTACCCTGTTTTCCGTTCTTTCTACGTTCGGTAAAGAAATAGAAATGTTGTATCATTTCATAATAAAATATCTAATCAGAATTAGTCAAGTAGAGGACCAGAGGTTACCCAACATGTAACCTGATTCGACTCAGAATCCCAATTAAGGTTCTCTATTTCCAATGTTCTTTAGTAAGATACCCATCACGTGGTTTACAATGTACAGCTGCACATTACATAATTATATAATATTTGATAGAGCCAGCGATATACAAGATGCCATAGGGGAAATTCAACTCACTACTTTGAGATTATAATTGTAAATTACTACCGCAGATAAAATCAATGTATATTTGTGCATATTGTTGCACAAATATTTTCATTTTCTTTTCCCTCTTTCAGGGATGTGTATATTAATAAAAAGAAATTGGCTATTGGTGGTTACCTTTTAAATTTTTTATTCGGGTAACGATAAGAACTAGATCATACAGAGTGCCTCAACTAAAATATGCATCGCCTAATAAATCATTTTGCGATGAATTTATATTGGACGGGTAAATTTAACCCCGAGATGCCTAATAAGATCTAACATAATTTTGGTTTTCATCACTATCACATCTGATTTAAAACGTTATCAACAACACACCCTTTACATGTGTTGTTCCTATTAAAGCAAATTAAAGAACTTTGTCGACGAACGACAAAACAAACACAAATTAAAGAAATCCACCAAATAAAAGCTGAGTAAATGAATTTGTGAAAGTGCAAACACATAACCCTCTTGGTGTAGTCATATCTTAGAAGTAATTTTACACCCAGAGGAGTCAAATTATTTTCAAGGATTCTGAATGGAACAATTTGTTAAAGGACATATCCGTAGTTAGGGATTACAATTTTGTTCGTTATGACACAGGATTTCGAAGTTAATGAATTTGCAAGATATTGATATTGTACGAGGCCGGACCGATAAGTACTTAGCCTCACCGTGAGATGGCGCCACTATCGCAATAGAAATTTACTATCGTGTACGTGTAGTACAGGGTGTAAATCGAAAAGTGGAACATAGGCGTTTAACATGGGAAATTACTTTTTCTTTGCGCAAACGTTTCCTAATTATTTTACGCAAAAATACTTCAAATAAAAGTTATAGAGATATAAATTCTGCATCTTTATTTTTGTTAATAAGTGCTAAGCCGATATACGAACTCATTTTACTGGCTATAGCTTCTTATGAATAATAATTCTCCTCGCGCAGCAAAGGAACGCAAGATTTCGAGACGTAGAGATTATTAACTGCCTCACCTGCTTTGAGTATTCACCATGAAACAAAGACATAGTTTCTCTATGCCGCAACAGTTTTACTACCATACACATAACTTCAAAACCTGTAAAGCAATAATCGCTTTGAAAACGTTATCAACTTGAAAAGCTAAACATCTCACTCCATTAGCTCAAAATAACCGTTTAATATACACGAAAATGTTTTCATTTATATACTATCAATTCCCTAATGGTCTAATAAAATAACATAATTGTGCCTGTAACTTGATTTTATGCCATCAAAGAGTTAATGAAATGGGTTGATATGAAGGCCTCTTTACTAAATTGTATCGCTTTTTCTTTGATATATTCGGATGTTTAGTAAACATGGTAAATAAACAATAATTATAGGAGCAGAACAAGTCAATTTCGTGTAGTATTGTAATAAAAGTTATATGGATTTTCCGAAACTGGGGCAGTAAAAATTTACAATTTCGTGATGTTAATTAAAATGTTCGTTTGATTATTAGGTTATTGCCTTTCTCTTAGTGCTATATTTCTATAAAACCCTTAAATTGTAACTTTATAGTTTCTGAAAACAAAAGTTCTAAAAAACTTCTAAATTTAACATTATTATACACAAATAAAATATCTTCGTTTAAAAGTTCATAAATTCAGCGAGAAACGCATCGTGAAATAACTAAACAATGTAATTGTACGACCACAAAACGTATCTCCAAGTTAAATATGCCTAATAAAGTAGGATTAATACTATAATTTCCGAATGTCTATGAAAACAATATTCATAATATAACGTGAAACATACGTTAACTTGGACCTAGACTGAAGTAGTCGTACGCTAATGAACTATAACGTACGTGAGGCCAATACAAAACAATTCTTTTAAACGAAGATCTCGAATGAGCAATAAACTTAAATAGGCCAAGGAAATCGATTCGAATCGCAAATAATTCGTTCTGACCCGAGAACTTTACATGAAAATAAAGTCTATCGTAACGAATGTTGAATGACGAAAAGCGTTGTGCATTTTTCAAGTTAAACCGTTCACTGGATGAATTCCGAAGGTAGAAATTAAGTCGTGCTGCGGACGAAAACTTTCGCAGCATTTCCAAGAAAGATAATAAGAAAATCTCCTCGGCGTAACTCAGCGAGGTTTCTATAGCCGGTCCGTGCAGACCGCAAGATGGAGGGTCAATTTCAATTCCACATCGAAGAAACGGTTCCGGCTGTAACCGGACATGAACCGGCGGAAATAATGGAAAGCAAGAGCTTAATGTATTTTTTCACGAAGTATCCATGAGGTCTTTGATATGTATTTGAAGCATTCAACGTACGTTATTGCGCTTACTTGAAGAGATTGGAGCAGTACGTTCGCTAATTTCAAAGCTCTCGTGGAACCTTCGCGAAAAAATACTGTAACGGAAACTCCAGACATGACGTCACCTTTGGCACTCTGGAAATTTCTACGCGCGCGATAGTGGGGTTTGTGTAGGAATATTCGAGACTGTACGCGAATGTTCCTGGACTTACATTGCTTGCGTGTATAAATGGTTGCGGACCGAACATCGCGGCAGTTTTTACTACCGAACGAGATCGAGCACGAAAATATAAATTGCGAAGTGTGTGATATAAATAATCGATATAAATTGTACGGTTTTTATAATGTTTTAGCTTTGTTTAATAAATATTGATATAAATCGAACCCGAATTTATAAATCACGTTACAATACATTGCCGTTGTCCTATGGCGCGTTCTACCTGAGACACACTGTATATACAAGATACCGGATGCGGCGTAGGCACATGTGGATGGCGCAGACCATGACTAACGGGGGTTAGGTTAGATTCCGGCATTGATGGCGTGCGGTCACGACGGCTTGAGCCCAAGCGACTGAGGCCGGTAAGCTTACCCAGGAAAAAGTGGTGTTTTCTGGCCGTTGGTGTTGCTTATAAACAGTTCGCCGTCGAGGCGTCTGGCGCTGCCGCTAGCGGGTCCGGTGATGCAACTAGAACTCCTAGGGCACAAACCGGAAAGGTATTTTTGAACGTTAATTTAGTTAAGATGTATGAGGATTAACCTGAGGTAGGACGGAGTAGAAATAATTGGATCATCCGTTTCACCACGCTCTTTTTCATCACCTGATAGGTCACTTCTCTAATACATTAATTGCTTGACCTTTCACTATCTGTTTAAACAAAATGCACGATTTATCCGTTGTGTAATGAGGTTCTTTATAATTAGAAGTACCGCAATGTATTTGGGATACGTACTTTTAGAGGTCAAGCTGGTATATTGGATCGATCTCGATTTGAAGGTATTAAAATTGACCATTAGTTTTAAAACACCCTGTAGAAGAGCGATCAAAATTTTAAATCATTCTCATGTAGCAGCATGTCAGTATTATTGATTTTGGAAAAGTTTTTGAAATTCAAGTCAACGGAGACGGAAGTGCAGGGCTAAAAAACAGTCAAAGCAGAACAATTTTGAAAAATCTTGAATAACTTGAAAACCTTTGATGCTGGTATAAGGAAATGGTATCAAACGACGTAGATTTTTATGTAGATGTCGAAAATGCAATAAAATACAGGGTGTTCTATTTAAAAGAAGAAAGTTGCTGACCACATCCGATCCTGATATTTTCTTCCATTCTTCAAACTAGAAACACTGAGATGTCTTGACCTAATATACTCGTAGATGAGAAAGATAGCTGACTGGAGGACCCTCCTACTTTTGAAGAGCAGTGTAGACAAGGAGGAAGCCAAGAAGTCTCTTCTCGTCGCCTCTTGTAAGCTGAGGCAGTTGAATTATGTCACGGTCAATCTAGTAATGCAGTTTGTGCGTGCTTGGATGATTTTAAATTAAAAACGCGTGTGTGCAAAAAGAGTAAAAATTTGACAGCTTTGGAAGATGGTTTTGCAGGATCCGTGGGCCCTTCGTCAGATGCAGAACAATATCTCCACTAAAATAATGGGTTTCGATTTAGAAATCATACCAAATATCAATATTAGTTAAAGTAAATCGGCGTGATTCAACTTTTTTATATAATGGAAACTGACCTACATACATATTATTTGCGTTTTGTGTGCGTGAGATTTATCCTTGTATTTCCCCAATTTAATCAATGCCAATTCTCCTTTTCGAGGATAGAATGCATATTTAAAGACACTAAATGAAAATTGATGTTCAAAGAAAACCCTCCAGAATAGAGGTTAATTACGTTGATGAATCCAAATACGTAAGACACAAATCCGGTGCGGAACAAAAATGCGATATTAAAAATACAAATTAGATATACTTCAAAATTAACAACCTTTTTTATGAAAGTGCTCATTTTCTTTGCAGGAAGTTCCTGGAGTTATAAAGATAATGAGGAATTTTCTTTAACATAATTTCCTGTAATGATGTTCTGTTGACCCAACGTCAGTTATAATTGCCGTGAATTTCTCTTCCCGTGTCCCCTAAAAACGCACTCAGATGTAATGACGTCGGAGAAAACGTGTAAAAATTTCATGTTGGATGGATTTTGTACAAACACATTTAATGAGAAACAAATTAGTTTTTCAGTTTAGAATTTCATTGTGCAATTGGCACATCTCGAATGCTCTAAGAAAATATATCCCCAAAAAATAAAATAGGAAGTGCTAAAAGAACGAATATAAAGCCTAGCATCAATCATCACGTGACAAAGAATACTGTCAGAAAAAAACAAAATTCCGCCGAAACTCCCAAAATAGAAGGTCGAGATAAAATGAAATTCAATAACTACATTTAAGTGATACAAACGAGATCGAAACACAAAGCTCATTACACTTCGCATGAAATTTTTGCCTCGAACGTAAATTTACCTATTGTCTGCTACATTCGCGATTGAATTAAACGAGTAAATGTAAATGCAGAGTAGATTTGATCAGAATTTTAATTTAATAAATGAGTATTGTATTCGATTTAATTAATGGACGGCTCGAATTAATTTTACTAATGTTGTAAATAATATCTCATTTAATCAATACCTTTAATATAATGCAAAAACGCCATATTAAAAATTAAAGGCATAGGAGCCCAGCATTTAGGTCCAGAATGAAGTTTTCAATACGACCTGAAAATGAAGCACAAACCTTCGAGGATCGTGGCAGCAAAGCTTTAAGACAATGCGAGCACAAATTTCTTGTGGATTATTCTACATGTTCTCGAAAACAACCTATTGGCAGATTCTGCTGCTTTATGTTTATTACATACAGTCAACAATTATATGGCGTGATTCATACACAGACTATAAATAATAATTTACCCTTTCAGTCGTAACTGCCAATAAATACCTAATAATTTATCATTGCTCTGAAGGTTTTCGTTGTAGTTTGTCACTTTTTTTTCCTTCTGAGAATTGCCAGCCTCTTCATTAGCAATAACAAACTAGAATAGAAAACCACAAGCCAAAAATTAGCAGTGGAGGCACGTGCAAAGCCGCCACATTTACATATACAAGCATGCTATGTTCACAGTAGATACGAGTATGTAACCTACATAGAGTTGTGCATATGCTTTCAAACGAACAGTTAATTACTCTCTAAAATTATCTTAGTGTCACCTAATCTCACCGCCGAATAAAAATCTCTGGATGACCGGTATATTAAAATCACCTGATCACCTGATCGGAATCGGTAAAACGCATATCAACATCATAATCAGCGGTTATTTCAAGTACTTATTAATTGAACTTCGGTGTAAATATACATTTGTAGGTTAATGTACCACAACATGTACAGTTACGTTTAAGGGTATCGATTATAGTTCTAGCATGAAACTGTTCTGGAGCACGCAATCTGATAATAAATATCTTTGCTTTAGTCAAAAAAAGCTTTACAAAGAATAACATTACTCTATCGAATGAAATGGACAAATAGAACTACATGAACACACTTTTGAAAAAATACATTAATAAATTTCTAAGAATTTTGATATATCAGTTTTTTGTTGTATTTTCCCTTCAATTTATCAAATAACCTTGCGTGTATTTCGTGTTAGGACACTTACCCCTGGATCACTTGCGCCCAGAGTAATTAAGCGAGACCGTTGCGCCTTCAAAATGTTTTTCGTAATAGTTAGGTTACTATTTCTACTTTACAATAATTTCGTGCCGTTTTATATTTTTCCTGTGTGTGCTTTTCTTCAAACACAGCGCCACGGACTACTTTCTAATAATGAATGCGAATTTGAAATCTATCGGAGTTTTGCGACAAATACGGAATTAGGAGAGTTCGAACAAGATTTATACGCCAATTACAAGTGATCGCGGATATGAATAAACTACGTGATGCGGACGTTTTATTTGGTTTAAGCATCTATAATAATGATGGGTTACTCTGTTAATTTTGTTTAATTGCTTAATTTTGTTTAACTAATCGCATAGTATTTTGATTTTATTTTGTTGATCATTTACAAAGATTAGGAACATTTGGAAATATTTGCGTGGAATGTTTTGTTATCTCCGGTCTTTGCGATAGAAGTGTTATCGCTGACTAACGTTAATTAAGTTACATAAGCAGATGTTTTTCGTCAACGTAAAGACAGAGGTTAGTGATTAGGGGATGCAGTAGTTTTGATAAGGAGGATTGGTTCGGAAAGTTGAAGAGAAAGGGGAAATAGAACGTAACACGTGAACAAGAAGCTGGGCCAAGAGGGTCTATCCTACCAGTTAACACTATAGATGCTATAAATGCTAAGAGACCGTGAAAGAGGAAATAGAACCACCGGAAAAATATGGGCGCTGGATCAAAGTGGAAAGGCTTACAGGCCGGATCATTTTAAGGACGCATTGTATTTACAAAAGGCAAAATCGACACGGAAGAGTGATGCAGTACATTGCTCGACCCATATAAAACGTTTTATTGTGGTTTCTTGATGCTTTGCTTCACTCTTTTTTGTGGCAAATCAAGATCTGAAGTATGAGAGTATGGGTCAAAGGAGATTATTTGTTCAGGATACTGATATTTAAAAAATGTCTATAACTTTCCCTATACTGCCGCAGTATAACTCGGAACGCAAAATGAATTTTCGTATTATTTTTATTGAGAAAAAAATCGCTATGAAGTAATATTTATTTGACGATTCTCTTCAAATTTCACGTACAATTCATAAAAACCAACCTTCTTTCATTTGTTTGGATCAATTTTAAATCTTCTCCACGTAAAAATAGTACAGAAATTCCTATTTTTAAAAGAATTTACTTTTTTTTTTCATTCTCACTTTGTGTATTGATTGTTTGATTGATTGATTGATTTGTTTATGTACAGTGTGTCCTATTTTGGTTAAGATTGCAGAGTATCCCAGCTGTTTTTAAAGATAGGCACTTGCGGTTTTTGCGACCCTGTGCCACTTTTTTGTGAAACTTTTAATGCCACAAACAGAATCAATCTAGCCACGTTTTTTCGTTTTCACCCTGTAGATCAGAAACAAACGTAGCATATTTGTAAAAAAAGCCACGAATTTGTAGTTTCATTTCTTTGCGGAACTGGCAGGATTAGAATTTAAATATTTCTCTCACGGTGTTCACATTTTCCAATTCGTTTTATGCTAGAAAAAAAATAACAGGAATGCCAGTTGTGGAGCTTGGTTTGTGTGAAGGGGGGAACCTGATATCTCTCGGAAGAAAAAGGTGGTTGTATAGATGCATTAGGTAAATACCATAGAAGCGAGGGTATTGTCGTTTATAACTAATTCTAATTCGTTACTTATATGTACAACAAGATTACAATGTATTTTCCTACGTAAATAAATTTGCTAATGCAATTTACGATTTGAACCACAGCATTCCTATAACCAGCATGAGAAAGTGTGCGCACAATTCGTGCCCGGAAATTCGCTCCCGGACAATTCGCACCTGGACAATTCGCTCCTAAGACAATTCGCGCCCATATAATTCGGTCCCGGACAATTCGCGCCCAGGACAATTCGCTTCCAGAAAATTCGCGCCTAGAATAATTCGCTCTCGTAGAATTATTTAACAGAGTGCTAGTTGGCTTTTTAAATAATTTTTTTTCTTGGAAGTTAATCCTGGAAAATCGGTTACTGGAATTGCAATTAACTGTTTTTTACTATTTAATTTAATTTATCAATATTTCATAAACCATTTGATCTCAACATGTATTTTTCCGGGAGCGGTATGCCCTGGGAGCGCATTGTTCTAGGAGCGATTTGTCCGGGAACTGTTAATGCTAAATTCTACGTAGAAGTGCTCAAAACATTCAAACGAAGGACTCCTCTGAAAGGTCATTGTTTCGGGACAATTTATAAGGTCGAAGAGGTTTGCACCAAGGCCCTAAATGAGAATCTGAAAGAGGCGTTCGACGACGTTCGATGTCTGGGGATCTAGCTGGAGGCGCTGAATCAATGAGGGGGGAGCGTATTTTGAAAACTTTTAATGTTGTAGAAGAATCTGGCCAATAATTTCTTTTTAACGAATCGGTGACATTACTTTTCGGACATACCCTGTATATATTTTGTTTATGATTTTTTGCGATGGGTGCTCTATTAAAATTGTTGTTATGATAGTATGTTATGCCATGACTTCTCTTTGTTTTATCGATATCGAGTTGCCATGTTATTGTTAAAAGCTCGAGTTCGGTTATTTATAACTTGTGAGTTTACCTGGCTCTAGAGATGTGTGAATGAAGGAGTTGGGATCTCGCTTAGTCGGAACGCGAGGACGTTTTCAAAGCCCAGCCTCGATTTACCCCGGGATCTACTAAAAGTGTACGGTGTGTTCTCGTTGAGCATTTTATTTTAGGTGGTAGGAATGTATGTAATATCATTGAATAAGTAATACTTACTATCGACAAAAATGATGATAATCGGAAGCTTACTGCCACTTAGGCAAGTTCATTTTTGATATAAAGGGAGTAGTAGGTATATTTCAACAATTTCAGGGAACTAAGTTTATTATTTATCCCAATATCGCTCTGCTATGAATAGAGATAGGTATAAAGCTAGCATGCGCGCCGTTGAAACCACCCTCTAGACTCCCAATGGATGAGCTAAATGTTTAATAAGCGCACAGACGTTTTATAAGCGGAAAAATTATGTCACGTCAGTGTATCAATTAAAGCATACTTCGCGTGATGTACTCTAGGGACACACTTGTGTGGCTCGGTGTCGGTGTAGCTGTGTTGCATTTAAGATTTGCATTTAGTCATTAGTAGCGATGAAGCAAAGTAGAGATTCTTCTTCGTCAAGTTCTTTAGACGAGGAAGAGGATATAGAAAATACGTGGCTGCTTTTACAGTGGCTAATGGAATACAGCACAGTGTTTGGATTCACCACATAAATCATAGAAGAGAAGAAGTGGGGGAATTTCGTCAATTAGTCCACGAATTATTGAATTAATTAATTAATTCTACCAATTTCCTCCCAAGCTTCTTGTCGAACCCTCTGATCCCGGTACTCAGCAGAGGAGTGGTTGTATAGCCCTTCGTGCTGTCTCACCAGTTCAACTAAATGTTCGTCCACCTTTTCTTGACGAAACCACTTCGGAAAGCACTTGACGTGATGTCACGTTCTACTACAAAATGTAATTTTGCGGGATAACGGAGGCGTGATATCATGCGAGATCAGAACAGCACGTCGTGAATGCGTGAGGTGACAGTAGTATGATTGTAAAGACATAAAACGTCATAAACTATCTATACGTCAATGGAGTTGCACATTTTGCGCAGATAACGTGAGTTTGCGTGATAGCACGTGAGCTCACGTGACGTGACAGTAATGTGTTTCCGCCTTAAGTTGAATGTTCCACGGTACAATGCATTAACGGAAGTTGTGTAGATCTAGTGGCGTGCGATTTTTACTGTTTTAGAGTACCTACTACTCACATTACATCTAAAAACACACACTTTCAATGCAATTTATGCTGTTTAAACATTTATAAGATATACTTACTGGTCATGTCTAATAACTCTCTTAATTTATTCATTGACCTTGCTACGTTTCATTAGATTTCAGTTTGCCAAATGCAGGGAAACACTGAGGTATTTATTTATTCATTTAAATTGCTACATAATAATAGTTTATTAATACATGTAATTATAATTAACACAACAGATTTTTTAGATTAGTCACTTTTTCTCGAGTTATTACTGATTCTTTGTAGGAAAAATGCGGTTTCGCCGGTCGCTAGTGTCCGCGTTTTTAACTTGTTTATATGTTTGAAGGCACAATAAAAAAACCACAGAAACACTAGCAACAGTATATTCAAAAATAAACGTAGATACATACACATACTATTTCTAATCATCAACAGGCCAATGTTGATGGTTTTTGGCAAAACGCATTCTTTGAACGATCTTAGGATCTTTAATTCGGCTTCATTTAAACGTTTTCTAACTGTTCGAGATGATGTTACAACATTAAGAATCGCTGCTAATTCATTTTTTAGTACATTACTAGTGATTCTTCGATTTCTAAGAGTGAACTGTCTCACAAAAAACGGTCACCTTGGAATATGAGATCCTATTTCATTAAATCAACATACCATGCGACTTATCCTGGAATGATTTCTTCCTAACACATTGGCAACATAACGCATCGAGTATCCCTAGTTAATCACTCTCTTTATTAACGAGTTCCTAGCAAGTTCATCATTTTTTTTCATCTAGAATTGGTGCTGAACTTAATTTTCTCGTACCAATATGAAGGTACGTCTCTTAATCCCTTTATGGAATAATAGAGCAGCATGAACTTACCTACCTCCGATTTTCCATATTCAACCATCAGCTATGAGGTTCAAACATCCGGACTCCATAAATTAACCTCACACGTGAATATTGCATACGCCGAATTTTTTTGTCCAATTCCATTGGACATAATTAATAATAAAATTTCTGTTCAATTCAATTCAATTTTCTTTGTTTGCAGAAAAAATATTCTGATGACTCGAATCCTATGTACATTCAACTCAGTCTGGTTGCAACCCTCGGCCCCGTCTCAAGCTTCACATCTTTCGCATGAAATGTAGCTGTTGATACTTGAAATGAATTCTACTTTATCACACGTAACTTCAAATTGCTGCACACACTGCGATAAATTGAATTTTCCTTATTAATTATGTATTGGGTGGCGAACAATTGATTGTATCCGTTTTCTCCTTGCATCCCAGCAAAGAAATGCATTATTTAGTGATAAATTGTCTTATTCAGGTAGACGATATTGACTTTACAGTTTATAAATAGTACGGCGGACAGTGGAAAAGTGTATTGGGAAATAAATGCCCTATAAATGTCAGTTAAGTTTTCAGATTCAGTATTATGAAATACTGCTCCTCGAGAAGCGACTTTGTCGACTTTTATCCTCTTCTCAATTTGCGCGGTACACGTGTGTAACTTAAAAGGGCGATTAACCCCTCACGTGCTCCAGAAATGAGATATTTGATTACATTCGGTAAAGGGAAAAAAGAAGTGGGGATTTTCCGTCTTCTAATTTACAAACGAACACCGAGCTTAACCAACTAAAAGAGTCTTCGAGATTATTAAACTTTGCCTGCCTGTATAAAGAAAAGCGTGTATTCAAGTTATTGGAGTTCGTTTATTTCTGAAGTTGCTCGAGCCATCACCTGTCTTCTACTGTCAACTATGACGTTTGTTCCTTAATTGTATTTGCTCGAAATAGGACTACGTGCTTGGTTTCTCTCATCTATTCGCAATTGAAGCGTACGTGATAGACTAGAATAATCTTCTTCCTGCGTGTAACTACTTTTATCTGAAAAACCGCTATGGATTCGCTTCGGTTAACTTGCACAAGCACGTTTCTTCGTGACGCGTTTTTATATATGGAATATTCCACCCACGTATTTGCTTCTTGATTTTAGAACTTTTTTAGAAGGTACTTCATATCCGACGTATTTTAGGAGTTCCTACCTATTTTAAACCCGCCGTGCACAGCATGTTACATTTAATCGTAAAAAAGAAACAATGAACACATGCTTTGGTTATCTCAATAGCATACACAGTTTTGCTTTTTAACGTTTTTAAATTGCAAAATATGGCGGGATATCCAGTAAGCATTGGCCCTACTGCCATTTTATTTTCGCTTCCTCGCGAATCGTCTCCCATACCCTACAATTTACGACATTCTCAGTGCCATTTATTTTTATGTTCGGTATTGAAAGGGTGAAAGGCTTTATGTAAAGAATGTAGGTGTATGCAACGTTCTAATAGCGTTGGAAACTTAAAATATTGCTATCAGATGTCGCAAACAGGTTGTATGTCATCGAATTGTATAATGAACTTGAGCCATTGTTATTACCTACATTTTGTTGAAGTTTGTTTAGAGCCATCTGCAGAAAGCTAGAATTTTCTGTACCACTAAAATAATAAATGAAACGTAGTTGGGCGTGTAAGGTATTTTTCGCGATGTGGTCACTCCATCCAACTGCATAATTTATACTGTATACTCTAATGCTGATAACGAGTCGCTGAACTCACATTATTTGGAAATCAAACGAGATCTACAAAAACGTTAGGAGGTAAATAGCAGACAATTTAATATTCGACAAAAAGTTCAAAATATTAGATTAGTAGAAATTGCGGACGTCAATGCGAAAGCACATTAGAAATGCTTATTATTCCCAATCCAGATACCCAGATGCCGCCGCAGATTTTTGTGAAAAGTTATTTCTGTCATAGAAATCTTCCTTTAAGCTACATTCTCATTGCGTATTGTACGGGATCCCAATTTTAGCAGCAACAGTTTCTAATATGCACATCTCACATCATCTCATTATACCTCGCTATTACAACTTAACGACTACCTACCTTAAGTAAGATGATATGCATTTTAAAACTAAACTAAGGTAACGATTTTAATCTTTCATACCTTTCCTATTTGTAAATAGGTTACTATAAAAAATAGCAAACGTCTAATAAATTGTAAACTGCGATCATAAAATACACATCTGTTTATTTTGGTTATACCTTAGGTACGTAATAGTACATTATATATCAAGGTAGAGAAGTCCAGTATTATTGCCTGAGCACCAAGATTACATCTCGAGGCGCTTGCGCCGAGGGGTGTAAGGTGCGAAGGCAATAATAGACTTCTCTACCGTGGTATATATACTATTTTTTTCACTACTAGCACTTGAAGTCCACTAAATTAACATATTATATTGATAAGAAAGTGAACGCTTGGACAGAATTTTTTGTTTATTAATTTAACATGTCAATCAAGTGTGTAGAAGTACAAGTCAAACAGGCCGGATTTTGTTCTGTCATTGAGATATTTTCAAACAGTAATTTCGTTCGAATTTTTTCAAAACGTGATAATTTTAGGTATGTAATTTCTCTGGAAATGGCAGATGGTGGCAATTCTTCATTTTAGAGAACTTGTCTAAATGTTTATTGAGCGAAATTTCGGGTTGTGTTTTCTAAAAGTGACAGCGTGACAGTTCTCATTGTTGACTACTAGTTAATAATGTCCACATTATTAACCACTTTGAACAAATGCCGAGAAAGCCTACTTTACAAGTGGAAAAAAGGTTAATAATCATGTCATCAAACGCTAGTAGTGAAAAAAAGNTTTGTTTATAGTTTGTAGTCAAGTAGTCAATGAAAGTATTTAGAGAAAAGATTTATTTGGATTAAGCTAACTAGTAGAAAAAAATTAAATGTGAATGAACACCTGTAAGCAAACTGGTAAGCCCTGAGACAAAGAAATAACATTATTCTAATACAATTCGGGACATGGAAAGTTTTTTACGGCAGTATTAAAGCAAACATCACAGAAATGGCAGTTGTCAAGCAATCGAGTATTATTTTCAACAAACCAGCATATCATTTATTTCATAATCTGTACACTTGAACCGAGGGCACTGACTTAACTGCGTTATTCGATCAAACTAGGTGACTGGGTCGAATTGGGTCCCCGGGTGAAATTGGGTCGCTGGTCAAGCTGGGTCACCGGGTCAAACTGGGTCAAGCTGGGTCACCGGGTCAATATGGGTCACTGGGTCAAATTGGGTCAAGCTGGGTCACCGGGTCAAGCTGGGTCACCGGGTCAACTGGGTCACCGGGTCAGTAAACTAACTGGGTCACTGGGTCACTCTATGCTTGACCCAGTCCAACTCTGCCACAGGGTCGTTGGTTGTCACCGGCTTCACCTTCCATGTGTTTCATAAAGAAGACGTTGATATTTGGTGAACCCAACCTCCGCAACTATTACAACAGTTGGGTGTGCGGCAGCCATACCAAATGGACCGTAATGTTTCTGTAAGTGGGTAATGTACTGATGGCAAATCGAAGCAACGTTGGAGGACGGATTCCATTTCATACGGTGTAGCAGGAAACCGTCATCTACAGCATTGGTATTGAGTTCGGAAGCTGCGTCGTTCTTCTTCTATTATCGCATTTCATCTTAGAGGAATAGAGTCATGGGGTGTGGAATCAGTTCATAAGTCAACATCTTCATCGTTCTTTTTGACTATGACAGTTCTTTGGAGAATTGTCGGAGGGTTAATGGTAACTGTCTCGCTCACACACTGGCTAGTGAGAAAACCATATTCTGTTCTGCACTTTCGGCTCTCCTTTTCATGCATAGAGAGGGTTTAAACTATGTGATCCCCCTCTCCTGATTTACGTGCTTGATTTAGATTGTTCCAGTAGACTTGGAGAACTCCGCTCGCATGGCTCACTCGTTCAGTGACTTATGAATTAGTACACAACTATAACCTTCATTATACGTGGAATTGAATATAATTAATCCCTCCACCATCTTCTTTTTCAATATTTCTGCCAGGTGGGACGTTGCAGTCGCTTTTAAGACATTTGCAATGATTTCGAGTGCCTAATTGTCTCATGAATGTTCTTCATAATTTTTTTTTCTGTTTAATGTCTTTGGTCAAATTACGTTTTAACACATATTTTCCAAATAGAGCGTGTTTTTTTTTATAAATGATAAGGTTTCCTTAGAATTGTTAGATTAAGGAATTTTTGTACTTAATCTTTGCTTGTTTATCAAGGTGCTCATTAATGAAAATGTAATGGTTTCGATGTGATTTATTAAGTTTTTCGTTTATTTTATATATCGAAGTCGACCTGTTAGCCATTAGAAGGAGTTTTATTTATTTTTTTCGTTCAAGTTCGAGCACAAGTTACGGTTCGGATATAGAAGCCTCTCATACAGTTTCGAAAGCGTTATTTAGAAGAGGAGAAGGAGTCATTTTGCCCAGTTCGAGGCCGAATACGTTTTAAGTTATCAAGAAAAGCTGTTATCAAATTGAATTAGTTTGTCAAGCTTGAAGGTCGTCTTGGTTTTTCGTTTGTACTATGTTCGAGGAAAGCGTTTACGGATTAATTTATTGGAAGCGTCGGACGGCGATTTCAAGTTGGTGAGGGCTACGTTTTGCGAAGTATAAGGATAAACTTTAGCGCAATTGCATCGGAGAAAGGAAGCAGTTTGTGCGTGTCACGGTTCATCAAGTGTTGGTGGTTTCAACTAATTTAATTAGTGATTTGGGTGTACCAACTTTATTCGGATAATTTGTCTCGAAAAAGAAAACTGTAAGAAATTTAAAGTCTTGGTAGTTAATTGCAATGTTGTTCTGAATACTCGTCTCCATTTTAATAGGACAGTGATGGTTGGTTTTCTTTTTATTATCTTGTGTGTGCGTATGTAATTTCACGCAACTTGTGTGTGAATTCTCACCCAGAGTTAATTTTAAATATTCAAAATATAAGAGCAGTCGGATTGGAATTTAAGCATTCAGAAATTTAAGGTCAGAATTGAGTCAGTTTGCTGTATCGGGGTGAGGATCTGCACAGGGAAACGTTGTAATTGAAGAGCTAGTTAGGTTTAAAGAGTGTATGATTCTTTTTGGCCTGAGATCATTGCACACAGCCATATTGATCCCAGCGAAAAAGTGTATGCAACATGGTACTCTTCGTATTATGTGTTTAAGCTATTATTTCCCAACTTTGCATTAAACACTTGGAAGGTTGCGATTCAAAGATATCATTGTAGTCACGAATCTGTGCTCCTGGTCATTGATTTGTGAATCAATTTCAGACCTACCTGTATGTATGCTGCAACACTGCAACATATAGCAAGTGCGAAAAATCTATACAAAACTTGTCTGAAATTGATTCACATGACGCAAAGGCTACAATTATATGTATCTCAAAGAATACGCAGCAGCTCGCGCAGCAGTTTCTCTCGGATTCAAATATTGTGGTAAGCATTTGTCAAATGAATATTGCTTTTTTAGACGACTTGATTCGAAAATGACACATATCAATATTGTAACCTACCTTAGAAAGTTAACAATTGAACATACTGATGTGGATATGAAAATTATCATGCACGGTGCGTGATAAGAGTTAGTGAGGTTGTTTTTAAAAGTCAGGTAGAAATTCAGTTTGATGGAAGCCTTACTGGGTTGTCAAATAATAATCAATTTCATATAAATTTATTTCGGTTCATTATGCAAATTGAAGGACACATTAGTAAAGGAACAGTTATTGAAACTGATGAATTTGGAGTCTGGAAACTCAGCCACAGTTGTCTCTGATGTAAAAGTTGAGCTAGGCGGCAACATTTGATTATAAGAGTCATCTCCAGGAAGATTTTCAGACGAGTTTCGTATAGCTGTAATTATTTTACCAGCCACCTTCATTTTATGCCCAATAGACTCTTGTATGTAGCCCTCTGCAACTGAAGTAGAAGCCCATCCCCCGTGACGTTTAAGATCTTCCATACTGCCACCTGCATCCATAAAAATTGTAGACGATGATCGTCTCAAGCAGTGACCTGTGAATGCAGCAGGATCTTCCAAACCCAAATAGGTTGCAATTAGTTTTGGTATACCACCAATTTTGTTGATCCCCACAGGTTGTTTTGTGCATTTGGAGTTCTGATAGTTTAAAAACAGCCGACGTTCCGTCGTGGGTGGCCGAAGAACTGCGTATTTTCGATATATTTCGTAAAATTCGTCAATTATTGTAAAAACACGCTCTTTTCGGTTTTTTGTGATCGGTAGTTTTACGATAAGTGCTGATCCTGCATCCTTGATATCATCAACTGTAAGTTGAACCAGTTCGTGTCGTCTCATAGCGCCGCTAATTCCAAACGCCAAAATTACCTTACAATAAGAGCCAATTTAATTAAAATGGAGAGTTTGATCACAAATACTTACTTTTTGTAACAAATATTTGTCGTCTGGAGCTTCAGTTATGAATTTATTTACTTGTTCTCCAGTTAAAGTCTTCGACTTTTTTGGTTTATAACCATGCGCCTTTCGTTTCAGAAAAGCTTTCAGTTTAGGATAAGTACCTACATTGACATTCTGATGAACAATAAGTGTACTTCTTAGCATAGAAAACTGCGTCCATAAAGTATTGGGGCTAATTTTGTTCGACAATTCGCCAAAATACGCCAGCAAAACGTTTTCCGAAAATGAGGATTTCACTTGGGATTTCTTGCGCCATTCCATAAATTTGGTGTATGCATCTTCGTAACGCAGCCGCGATTTCGTTGGGAGCAACGCCAAAGTATTCTCGCTGGCCGCTTCAACTACTGATGGTGGTGTGAGTTGTAAAACATCGTCTTCTTTATCGCTCTCCATTTTACGCACCACTTAAAATTCGTTTTAGTAATAATCGTTGCACTGTATGACAGAACTAGCAAAACAAAACAGTAAACAATCCATAGCAAACCGCGGTCGTGGCCAACCAACAGTAAAATAAAAAAATGGCGTAACATATTCTTGAAATATTAGTGATACTAGTGAAAGCTTTTATTGTTCAAGTCGTCTAAAAAATAGTGTTCACGACTCGTGTTGAAAGTGACTATCATGCTCATGCTTATTAGCCAAACTCGGCTTCGCCTCGTTTGTCTAACGGCACTCGCATGATATCAGTCACTTTCGACACTCATTATGAAATATACTATTTTGAACTCCTTGACTAAATCAACGTGTTTTGTCTTCCATTTAAAAGACCACACTGATGCTTTTTATCCCAGAAGGAGAAATACTTGACGAGGGACAAGAAGTGGGGATGATTGTTTCGTACATCGTGGGAGAAAACGCCGTGTTGATTTTGCTGACATCCCGCCGTGTTGCTTCTACGGATAATTGAGGTGTGACGCGTATCAACTACCATATGTTCCACAAGTTTGCTATGTTGATGCCCAAGACCTTGATCAGGGTCGAGTTATTCCCAATTCTCTGTCTGGAACTCTTTCCTTGCTGCCGTTAGTTTGTCTGCTGTGCACTTCTTATGTTTCCTGCTGGCTTCGTTAGCCGTGGGTGTATTTATGGGTTGATGCTCAGCATGGTGCTGGTGCTGTAGAAATTCTACTGATAGTTGTGGTGTGGTACTATATGTTGCACCGCATTGTGCACAAATAGGAAATACTTCGACTAGATTAAGTGGTTCTCTCTATAAGCTGCCTTTTAGGAAGTGATATTATTCTATATCCCCATACGGTTTCTCATAATAATAATAAACTAATGTGATAAATAAATCACAAACATGTGGGCACTCTCGGATATTCCCGTCAAATTTGGGAATCAATATTCGTTGCAGATAATGGTTTGGTTGTAACTTCCTCAACCTTTACCTGGGTTCCAGAAGGGAACAATTTGACCGACCGATAAAATGTATGTAGCCGGTAGCGTAACCTAAACAACATTCACAATCCATTATTTTGAACGTGAACATATGGTTTAACTGCAGCTTGCGATACGCAGTAAGATAAATTCTGTAGCGGAATTAGACTCGTATGTGCAAATATTATTCTATAAAATTGCCCAATCGATTCAATGATAAGGAAACACAATGCATTCGAACGTGGAAAAATTGTACAACAATGAAATTTCTATATTTTTCTTCATAATAGAATGCGTTTTCTAGGTGCTTAGACAATCCGGCTTGAAGGACCAAATGTTTGCGAAGGAGCAGGTGAATGGTGAAATTGGCGGTCTTAAATTTTAAAATTTTAAGTAATTGGTAATTACAGAAAATCGGACTAAATGGGCCCATTTCTACCTCCACCATCACCTGTAATGTGCGAGCTGTATTTTTTTAGACTTTCATTTAAGTCTGTGCGTCAAATCCACCTTTTAAAATAATCGATAGCTGTACAAAATCTGAGATTACAATTATGTTGAAATATCAAAATAAATATCTAAGTTGATTAGCTGTAGTTCAAAATTTTGCTGAATTTGTTGGAATATTTCTTTGTTATCGAAATAATTGAATGACAGGGCTAATTTGATACACTTATGTTTCTATGCGCTTCAGCGGCATATTCATAATTTTGAAAACCGATTGCATTGTAGTCGTTAAACTGTCTATTAACACGATTATGCGTGCAATACAATCCAACCTCAAAATTGTAGACAAATTAGTCCTTAATTAGATTTTGAGAATTACAAATTATTCGTGGGCGGAATGTGTTTGCAGCGTATTTATAACGTTAATCTATGTTGGGTAACACATGGGAGACAACAAAAAATAACAGACGTTTCTAAATCATGATCATATATCTACGATAAAGGGGTAAAACAAGCGTTCTTGAAGTTTAAAACCACATGCCGCACATGTTGACGGTACTTTATGCTGCAAAATTCATTATTCATCCACCATTGTCAGCCATTGCAAAGTTATAAACCGGTGCAAAACTAGACACAATGCCAAATCCTATATTATCCCGCGAGCACGAATATTACTTCAACAAACTTAACAACTGTTGCATTCTTTTGGAGAAACTACCCTAATTTTGAGCACAACGAGGATCTGCTCTGCTTTTATGGATTGGCTGTAAATTTTTAATGAGATTCTTCAACGCAATTACAGTGTAAAGTTAATGAATACAATTTTTATTAAACCCGGAACGTAAATTATCCATTTTCGTATAATCGAAATCTGAAATAAGCACAAAATTTACGAGTGTGGTCATTTAATCTGTCTCTTTGGAGTATTACGTCTTTGAAGAGGAGTAGTCAATGTTTTGACAGCATAAAAGAAAATACAAGCATGACTAAATTTTGTAAAAAGCTTTTCGGTATATTCAAACATGTATAAACCCTCAAAGTAATTATTTTAACATCCTCTTTATGTATAGCACGGAACCTCATTTTGTGTTTTCTTTTCATTACGTAATTAAAATGCCTCAAGCTGGCTCACTTGCACAAAAATACGAATTTTACGTAATTGCGATTTATCGTGGAAGAAGGGTAAGACTCGGATGTCTAAAATTAATAAGGTCGGTAATTTTTTTATTACCAAAGGGTGCCGACATGCACCGCAGCGTTGGGTCGAGGTTATGAAAGGGAAATATGTGAATGGAGGACGGCTAGCAAATTGAATTCAAGTTAGCGAGTGATTACATTGTCTGCCATAAAAGTTAATTATCCTAGAAGCTGAACGGAACCGTTCATTTATGCTTGTAACGTTATGAAATTTTTCTATATGGTTATGGGGCACATTGTATTAAAATGGCATTAACTAGCTAATGTCGCACGCTCCCATACCCCCTCACCCCATTTTATGCACAACTACTGCGTTCACTGATTACACTCACCCTCTACCGCCCAATAGGAAAATGTTTGCAGATCGCCGTTGCTTACCTGAAAACAAAAGGAAAAATAGTTAACAGTGAAAACTCATACCTGCAACACTGAAATGTTTTAAAATCCCTGTTGATGTTACGAAATGTATATGGACAAGGACTTCAGCCAAAGTTATGATTCCAAATGGAAGGTGAAGATTTTGTGCTATTTGGTATCTGTGAGGTTATCTATCTGCAGGTGTTCTTCTTTATAGGCCAAGCACGGCCATATTTAAACATGTGTAAATTTTTAAGTTGATATGCGCATGCGCAACCCTACGTTTTTAACTTAACGCATTAACAATGATCTAGCGAAAGGATAAGAATTAAAATTTCTCATCTGTAAACGATGGTAAACAAATTTACCGAAAAATGTTATCTTAGCAAGTTTGAGCAATTTGTTACTATAAGGAAAAGGCTATCAGTTCTGGATTTATTGTCATTTAAGGGACTTAAGGACTGTGGTGGATGACCCAATTGTAAAGTTTGTTTTCTAAATTTCTGTCTCAAATAAATTCAGATTAATTGTTCCGATAAAATTCAGAAGATTCAGAAGAACACGTATGTTTAAGTTCAGATCGATTTTAATGTGGTTTTGCGTAACTTCAAATACATTTTTCAATGAGTATTTCATTTTGTCTGT
Source organism: Photinus pyralis (assembly GCF_008802855.1). Classification (NCBI taxonomy): domain Eukaryota; kingdom Metazoa; phylum Arthropoda; class Insecta; order Coleoptera; family Lampyridae; genus Photinus; species Photinus pyralis. The sequence continues at coordinate 51,265,940 of NW_022170249.1, forward strand.
TAAGAGGAATAAAAATGCATGAGAAATGCAGAATACTAACTTTACATTATTCCCATAAAAACAAGGTAGGATGAAAGGTACTTTACTGAAGATTTTATTGATAGTGCTTCAGAAAGAGTGCCGCTTATGGTTGTTTTAGACAACTATAAAAAACATAATCTGCAGCGCTTTAAAGTACTAATTTAGTTACATTTAAAGACGAATTTGTACTTAACTTTCCCAATACCGGGTGGGGTCAAAAAATACAGCAACTTAACCTTCTATGTTAAATTATATTGATAATGCTATTAAAATGTAATGCCGCTTTCCTTGTAGTTATAGGTAATAAATAAAACAATCCCGAATTTGCAAAAATGGCCTATGGGGTGTTATTTCACCCCACCTGGTAACAAGTGTAACAAATTAAGGGACTATACTGTTTGTGATATTTTAGGATTAGGTTGTAAACAGATTATATAGTAATTAATTTATTAAAAGAGACTTTTCATTCTTGAGATATGGGGATGGGGGGATGGACTTCTATTGTACGTTAATTATGGAACACTCCCTACAAACCTTAGCGAAAATGAAGAACATTATCAAAAACAATGTAATACTATTTGGAATTGGGACATTTATAATGGACTTGGGTTAATTAAGTTCATTAAAAATTTTTTATCTTTGTTTAATGGTGGGTCTGGTTACGTTTTAACACAAAACAGTTTCCCAATACGAGCGTAGGTTATATTGTTTATTTTCTGTGATGCATTTCTGGGAATTCTTAAGTTTAAGAAATGTTTGTTAGCCCCAATGTGACAGTTCGAGTTGATTTATTTAGTTTTCCTTTTATTTTTGAGAAATAAAGATAATTGTTTCGGAGATAACGTAGTTATTTTAATCATTAAAAATAGTATATTAAGATACAAGTGTATAATCAAGTCTTTAAAGCACGCGCAACGAGTTTAAGGGCACGACGCAAAGCGGAGTGCCTTTAACGTTGCAAGTGCTTTAAAGACCAATTATACACGTGTATCTTATAGTATTTTTTATTATACCTGCAGTATAATTTAAAAATAGGTAATACAGTGTGAGCAACAATGATTGAAGCGTGCGTCATCACCGCTTGTTCCTATTAATATCAAAACTACCTTCTTTGTATGAAGTTGTATACGAAAATGACGTTCTGCGCTGTCACAGTGACGTGCGTCTATTCGTATTTCGTATCTTGTATCAAATCAGCATATGCTATGAGCGGCACATTGCCAATTTAGCTGAAGCGGCACGCTTCAATCTTTGTTGCTCACTCTGTACAATGAAGTCATATTGACGTTATACTCGAATACATGCTAATTAAGTGGGCTGGGTGTTCGTAATTTCACGATTGTCATGGAAATGTCACTTGACGTTTGCTTATAAAAATCATCGTCTTTGTGAATTAAACGATTTCCGTTGAAAAAGATAATACACCGTCCATTAAATCGATTGTTGTAAAATCTAAACAAACGTTGGTAGGTGTAAAATCCAACTCCAGTAAAGCCTATTATAAGGAATATGAAAAGCTGTTTCCATGGATGAATAGGAAGTTACTTACGAATACAGTCTTAAATGCATCCATAATGCTGGCATATATGAAGGAAATGTCAAAGGTATGTAAATATTCTATATTTTGGTGCATTCATTCAAAACTTTAAAGCAATGCTGCGACTAAAAAGTGGAACAGATTTGGAAGCATACCCTAAATTACGCGCGTTTGTGAAAGCTTCAACCAAAGGATAGGTACAAAAGCAAAAGAAATGTTCTGCATTTACAGAAAGCGACCTAGAGGATTTTTTATTTCATCCAGATGACAGTTTCAAAAGTCATACTTGAAGTATCGTTACTTAGCAACTTTAAAGCACGTGTGTTTTAAAGGCCCTTTTTCGCACGCATTTGAGTGTTTAAAACGGAGATTGTGATTCAGGTATAATAAAAAATTGTATTCTTTTGCAGAAATTGTTAGAATTAAATAAGATTATCTTGTAAAATTAAGTGGGTACGTGCGCGGTATCCAGGGATCGTGCATTGGTCAGTATCGTTGCTAGACAGTTTTATTGGCGGTCTAAGTTTTTCGAAAACTAAGTGGGATTTCCGTTCCGTTTCCGTATTACCTCGTGTCGTAAAATAAAAAGTATCTGTCAATCTGTGTAATTTCACGAAAGTTGTGTTTTAATTCAGATCCTTCATTGGGCGGTGATGCACTATTGACTTTCCTTATACACTAGTTTCTGGTTTTTATGTGAAAGTTTCCCTACGGAAAATGGTACCTATGCGATTATTCGTATCTTCTTTACCACTGTCACTAGCCGTTACTGTTTTTTGTGAAAAAAACGAGTCATCAGTTTACTAAATCGAAACAATCTCAAAAATCATAACAACGTAATTGTGCTGCCTGCGTTTTCCACACTACTCATTTTATGGTATTGACGTTTAGTAGTTAGTGATCAGAAAAACGGCGAATTTCTAATAATCCTAGTATTGACTTGTCTACCATTTGCCCAAACACGTGTGAAGTAATAATATGATATCAATCTGTGAGTTTAATGCGGCTCGATGTAATAAGTAGTTATAGCCCAAGAGCCCACGACGGCCAGACCTTCGTCATTTTATAAAAGCTAAAAGTTTTTCTGTTAGTGCCTCTAACACAGGTAAGAACGATCAGCGAGTATAGAATTTGAGTTGTGGTTACTTACGCAGGTAACAGGTAGTAAAGGTGTATAAAATGGTACATCAAATTTGTTAAAGTATAAAGGTCAAATTTTCTATATTTTCTTCGTATTAACATTAGAAATTACGTCATCCATTGCCGGACACTTAGTATAGTTGCAACCCCCTGCCAGACACCCCTAAACATTAAAAAATTATGATTGTACTTTCGTTATAGTATAAAAGCTGAACTTTAAATGTTACTTGGGGACCTATAGAAAGATGTTACCTCCATAGCCGGACAGTTTTAATGGTTTCTACATCTTGCCAGACACGTTGAAAGTCTGCTATAGGTGCGAGCGCGAGGCGACAACTGTTCAGGTGAATGCGATTGAGACAGTGTGTTTAGCCTATTGTAATTGTTCAATTCCAATAAAAAAAGTTTTATTATATTCATAGCTATTTTATACAAAGTAAGAAATATAGTACAAAATAAATAAAAAATTCTCAATCATTTCTTTCTTCAATTACGTCGATGTCAATATGTTCATTCTCATCGTTACTCCAGTCCATAGCTTGATCGTCGTCAATACCGTCTTCTTCATCAGTTTCTGAAAGAAAATTTACCAAATTTAGAAAGTCATGATCAACTACAAAATTATGTACCTACCTATAATCATTTGACATAATAATTGCAAACCTGATTGAATTTGGAGTGAATCACTGACATAAATTGGTAGTTGATCTCCTTCAAACCATTTAAATTGGTATTTGTCATTTTTCAGTACCCAACCATTATTGTCTGGTTGATATATGGTTGGATTTTTCATATGAGCATTGTTCCAAATGGTACATATGTAAAGCTCGCAGAAATTGCTGCAATAACTCGCTTTTGCAAGGTGGTAAATTGCTAGCGTCAAAATTTCTCAACTTCTTTCAGTCAAAAGCTTCGTTTACATCAAACACTGTATACGAGTCGATGAACATTTGAAGTCGAGCGGCATCAACATCAATTATATTACCAATATTGTATACATGGCATATAAATCTCTGAATAATGTTATAAACGTTTTGTTGTTTGACTCTATTTTCAATTAATTCACTGTCACCGAAGTTCATGAAAGCTTCCTGGTACTCTAGACATTTTTTTAATATTTTATACGGTTTTAATTTTCCTTTCCTGAAGAATGCAGGATTGTAATCGCATCCTGTGATGGCGTGAAATCCAGGTAAGCTCTGACAAATTGATTGTCCCAATTGTGCGTGTATTTTCGTCAGGTTCACATATTTTAATTTATTTCCAGTACCTGTAAGAATCCAAACAACCGAATCATTTTTAAGGCGGTGCATATGACCAAGCATTATAGCAACAATATCAGTATCAACACTTCTGATTACTATTTCTGCTCGATAGTCAACGCTGCATGCATGAAATACCACTTTAGTATCGGCTTCCTCGTGTGCTGGGCATGACAGCGCTTCATCAACACATGAGAAAACTGTTGGAATCGTTAACAATGAAAGAATGACATTGTTTGAAATTGATGTGGATAATTTTGTTGCCAATAAATGGTACCACATCATCAGTAGCCCAATGTAAAATAAAAAAATTAACCAGAGCTTCTTTGAAATTTAGATTTTTCAACTCTTTCGTGAAGTCACTTGATCGAACTTGGTCAGGTCCAGTTATGGTGTACCTACTCTAATTGCGTAGATTCAAACCGTTGGGAATGCTCGTAATCTTTGATGGATGGTGTAAAGTACTGATCAAAGATCACGTCAATTCTCGATGCTTGTAATTGAGTAACCATTTGCAAAAATTTACCATGTGAATGACAGATGATGCGCGGTAAAAGATCGCAGTAGGCTAAACGCGCTGTCTCACTCGCATTCACGTGAACAGTTGTCGCCTCGCGCTCGCACCTATAGCAGACTTTCAACGTGTCTGGCAAGATGTAGAAACCATTAAAACTGTCCGGCTATGGAGGTAACATCTTTCTATAGGTCCCCAAGTAACATATATAAAGTTCAGCTTTTATACTATAACGAAAGTACAATCATAATTTTTTAATGTTTAGGGGTGTCTGGCAGGGGGTTGCAACTATACTAAGTGTCCGGCAATGGATGACGTAATTTCTAATGTTAATACGAAGAAAATATAGAAAATTTGACCTTTATACTTTAACAAATTTGATGTACCATTTTATACACCTTTACTACCTGTTACCTGCGTAAGTAACCACAACTCAAATTCTATACTCGCTGATCGTTCTTTCCTGTGTTAGAGGCACTAACAGAAAAACTTTTAGCTTTTATAAAATGACGAAGGTCTGGCCGTCGTGGGCTCTTACCCTATTACTTTATTGCCGTTACTAACGTTGCACAGTAGAAATCCCATACCTTTTTATTTGAACAGTACGTACACCCTTATGCTCTTTGCGACACAGTGACGTATTTAATTAATGGTCTTTTCAGCATAGGATAGTTGCATGCATATACTGTACTTTTGTAACAGATTTACGGCACAGGTGCATTTAATTTCGGAGCAAAATGCGTATGAGCAAATGCATTAAATTTTACGGTTATAGTAGACATCGGTGTCCGTCGTCGTGGCGTAAAATGTGCACAGATATTGCGACACCGTTTTTATATAGGTAATTGCACGAGACATATTAATCTTCGATTTGCTTATTACCAAACGTATAGCTCGAAGGGGGATTAATAACTAAATTCCACTTCCATCGAGTACAACTTTTGGATATTAACTAAACCCTGTATCAGATAGGGTCAGTAAAGTATTAGGCTCTTGTTTAACCCCCTGGTGACTGCGTAATGAACTAATGGCGCATAAAGCTCATTGGGTTATCTTAGCAGTGTATTGCAGATTTTAACCCTAGATAAAGGGCTATCTGCTTTATTTGTACTCTCGTAAATCGACTTGCTAATAGCTAGTTATACAGAAGAATTGATTTTAGAAATGCGAATCAATTTAATGTAACGCTAAGCGGAAGAGGGATTTAATGTCGAAAAACCCCCATCTGAGATGCTTCGTATTTCCTTTTCCACTACTTTTGAAAAACATTGTATATTTTTAGAATCTAGTTTATTTATTCATATCCCATCTCCTATTTCCTTCTCTTGAATATAGAGCGGAACTTCATTCAAGCTTTACATTAATATAAGGAGGAAATAACGCTGCAAATTTAATAAACGTGTTATATTTTTCCATTTTTATTGCACAAAGATCGATTATTACCGCCGGAAACTCGGCTTTGAGCTAAATTACTTATAAGTACATTAAATACTTTTGTAGGGCTTGGAAAATTTGTTTTAAGTATCTATCTCGCACACCCATTCGCTATTGATTTAAAGTGCGCTTAGGGCGATTGCTTTGCTTTGGTTTCAAATTTATAAGTGACACGTCGACAACAATGCTTTAATGAGACCATCGTTACCGAACTTGATAGCATGTAGAATCTAACTAGACGTTCATTTCACATGCTTCATTAAGCCACTATCTTAGTTAGTTTTCTATAAAATTTACGTCTGCATGCATGCAAATGTGGTTCTAGTTGCAGTCCACGTTGTGCGAAAAAAATCAACGACAATTTCTTTAATTAAAAGCTGATCTTAGTAGCCAAAATTTGACCCGAAATTCACGCGAACCGCGAAACAACACCTTTCCCATTTCATTAGTCCGAAAAACCTTGTTCCTCGCTTAGTATTTTACGATTGGTTGTCTTTACTAAGTTACCACCAATTATCCCGCATTTTTACGTTTAACCAATCATACGTCATCACAAAGGCATCATCTAACGCAGTTCTTATTTCCAAAATGATGGACCGCAAATTAATTACGTTGATATTGTTACATTAACGCATCAATAGTGTATATTGTTGTGTACACTACGTCATGCGGACGTTTTATTTGTTATCAGCACCTATAATAATGAGGGGTCACCCTGTATGTGTGAATTTCAATTTTTTTAAACGTAAATGTGGTCGTTAATTTAAATTGAACACCATTTTGATCATGGTATTTGAATTTGAATTTAAAGTCACGAAGAAGAATTATTTGTTGCTTACACAATCGCGCAGTATTTTGATTTTATTTTATTGTTCATTTAGAAAAATTACGGATATTTGAAATGATTTATTAAAGTTATTAATTAATAAATTGCTCCTTTCCAAAAATTGTTTAATATTACTATAGTTTTTGTCACTCTCGAAATCGCTGATCAGACACAAGAGGAAAATTTGATTTTAGTTCTAAAGTAAGGGGAAGGTATCGAGATAATAACAAGAAGAAGTAGCTCTATTTACACCCTTCCACTTGCCCATTGTAAAAATAACAGAATCGGTACGTATAATAAAGTGGGTGTTGATTTATTTCTTTACACTGTATTTTGTCTGTAAAAAAAGATATTTACTCTTATACCTATTTTCATTAAAGTTTACTCCTTAATTACTAAACCAAAAAAGTTGCCAGACATCAGTTTTATTTCTTATACAATAGTTACTGACGTACCTTTACATTGTAGGAATGGCAACAAAAGGTTCAATAAAATTATTATTATTATTTTTTTTTATTTTTTTTCTTAGGAGGGGAAATGCATTTACGCACAAAGTGTGGGGCTCCCCCGAATATTGGGTATACCCACTAAAACCCCTCCTTAGGCGTCAGCTGCTGAGGCTATTGGCCTTTATTACGAGGTAAGTTAAAAATATTAGACTTTATTAAGGAGTCCTATTTCTTTAAAAAAGATTAGCGTATTTCTACACTTTTCACTTGTTAAGTTTGCCTCTACTGTTGCACAAATGTCAAGTCGCCTTCTTTGTTGTTCGTAGCGTGGGCACTGACACATTATGTGTTCTAACCACAGATCCACTTCACAGTTTTCACACTGGGGTCGGTTAGAGTTAGAAAGTAAATATTCATGTGTGATAGCAGTGTATCCCAGTCGCAATCTGTATATCCTCACCAGGTCAATTCTTGCCGCACTTATTAAAAACATTGGTGCTAAATTCGGTTTAACCTTTCTCAGAGCAGTTTCTGAGTTTGCCCATTGTCTTTCCCAGTACTCCCACATTCTCCGTTTCACAAGGGTCTGGCGTGCTGTCTTTGACAGATGCAAGACCTCCCGGTCTGACAAATCAAGTTCTGCTATCGCTTCCCTTGCCCTGATGCCCAAAGGTCTGCACCTATCAAGACGCCCCCTTCTTACATTTTCAACAAATTCCTGGTGGTTCGGATGTTCCCTATTTATCAGAATTTTGTAGAAATAGTTAACCATCAGCTGCTTACGGCGAAAAGGAAGTGGTAGTATATTAGCCTCAACGTGTAGGGAATTAGTAGGGCTAGTTCGGAAAGCACCTAGGGCGTACCGTATGGCAAGATTTTGAATTCTATCTAGTTTGCCTAACGTTGTATCACAGCATGTAGAATACGCGTACGACCCGTAGTCATTTCGTGACAATATCAGGGCTTTATATACGTCAAGAAGAGTTTTGGGGTTTGCTCCCCATTTGTGGTGTGCAAGCACCCGTAGTGTATTTAGTGACTTTCTACATGTTGTGATCAATCGTTCCAAGTGACTTGACCATCTCAGTTCGCTATCGAAAGTCATTCCCAAAAACCTGACTTCCGATGTTACGTTGATAGGTCGACCGTTCAAGGACAGTACAGGCCCATAATGGAGTTTACGGAGCCTGCAGAAGTGCACGCAATTCGTTTTCTCGTCCGATAGGATAAAACCTACCGCATTTGCATTCTCAGACACAAGGTTAACAGATCTCTGTAGTTTTCGTACAATTTCACCAATTGTCTTTCCGCTGCAGCATACCATAAGGTCGTCGACATATAAACATCGGTTGACCTGTTCCATATGCCCTATGGCTATTTCATTAATTGCAATGGCGAACAGAGAACAACTCAATGTTGATCCTTGTGGGACACCATTTTCTAGCACATACTCGTCTGAACAAACATCACCAATCCTAACGATGAATTTTCGGTTATCCATAAAGGATTGCACAAATTTCGGTAGGTTCCCTTGTAGTCCATATTTGAACATTTTTTCCAGGATTCCGTGCCTCCAAGTCATGTCGTATGCACCCGATATATCGAAAAATACTGCCACCAGATGTTCCCTGGCATCGAAACCTTTAATATTTTATTACTCAACCAAACTAGATGGTCAGTAGTTGACCGGCCTTTTCGGAACCCCGCTTGGTACGATGCCAATATCCCGTTTCCTTCCAGAACCTCCTGGAGCCTCTCGTTAACCATACGTTCTAGCAGTTTTCCTACACAGGAGGTCAGACTTATTGGTCGATAGTGTTTTGCAAGCATCCGGTCTTTACCCGGTTTTAAGATAGGAACAATTATGGATTTTCTCCATTCTGTAGGGTAAGTACACTTTTGCCAGCAAGAGTTGTAATAATTTAAAAGACTTTCTTTCGTTTCAGGATTTAGGTGTCGAAGCATTTCGTTATGTATATTATCATATCCAGGTGCACAAGATTTGGTCTTTCGGAGGGCAGCTTCCAGTTCTTCTAGTGAAAACGGTAAGTTATAATCAAACCTTTCGTCTGTGTCAAAGCTAGGCAACTCTCTCTCCTTTTCAGACTTTATTTGTCGGAAAGTGTCAGTGTAATTTGACGAGCTACTGACTCTATAGAATTGCTCTGCTAGGATATTTGATATTTCTGGCAGGTTACTAGTTACCGAACCGTCTAGTCTTCTGATAAATGTTGGATAGCTTTGACAGGTTTTTCCAGATATTGCTCCTATTTTTTTCCAGACTTCACTAGATGCAGTGGATGGGTTAATAGTTGTTACATATTGTTGCCAGGATCTTCTCTGTGCCTCGAGAATTGCTCTACGGCATTCTGCTCTGTGCTTCTTAAATTCAATAAGATTATCGATCGTGGCATTACGTCGAAAGCTATTCAAGGCCCTCTTTTTAATAGATATCTTTTCTTTTATTTCCGATGTCCACCATGGGACCATCTTGGTCACCACCCCTGGTTTCGATTTTGGTATACTACCGACTTATTATGGTCGGTGTTTCTTGTGAGAACTCAGGTCTAGCCTAGTGTCTGTGTCTGGTGAAGTGTTATATAGGGTTTATTATTATTATGGTCGGTGTTTCTTGTGAGAACTCAGGTCTAGCCTGGTTAACTAATCGCACGGATTAAAATCAAGTAACGATTAGTGTTTATTATTATTATTATTATCGGTGTTTCTTGTGAGAACTCAGGTCTAGCCTGGTTAACTAATCGCACGGATTAAAATCAAGTAACGATTAGTGTCTGTGTCTGGTGAAGTTATGTAGGGTCATTAAAAAAAAAAAAAAAAATCACACACGTACATTGGACATCTAGGGATAATGTAATTCGTACTTACCAACATACCTATTGATGGGCACAATAGCCAACGCTATCAGGAAAGAGGAAAACAAAACAAAAACAAAAAATCATTATAATAATTCCTGTAATTTTATTAAATGGAGTTTATTGTGTAAGTGTTTCTTTGGCTTTGCGTTTGGGTTGAATACGAGTGGGTTGTGATAACGTGGTGTGCTTCTGTGAAGAAGGAGTTTTGTGTTTTTTAATTGTATTTATGGTGTTTCTTTGTTCCTGAAGTCGTATTTGTGAGGTTGCTTGGGTTTTTGGTGGAGATATTGCAGTATTTTGTGAGCCTGTGTTAAGGTTTTTGCGTTTCGGTTGTATACGAGTGGGTTGTTTCTGAGAAGAAGGAGTATTGTGTTTTTTAACTGTGCTAGGGCGTGTAACTTTATTGGATGGACCTGTCTTTGTAGTACATGATGCGTTACTTGTGTTTATGGTGTTTCTTTGTTCTTGAGGTTGTATTTGTGAGGTTGCTTGGGTTATTGATGGAGATATTACAGTATTTTGTGAGCTAGTAGTGCTGTTAAGGTTTTTGCGTTGCGGTTGAATACGAGTGGGTTGTGAAAATGTGGTGTGTTTCTGTGAAGAAGGAGTTATGTGTTTTTTAACTGTGCTAGGGCGTGTAATTTTATTGGGTGGACCTTTCTTTGTAGTGCATGTTGCGTTAGTTGTATTTATGGTGTTTCTTTGTTCTTGAGGTTGTATTTGAGAGGCTGCTTGGGTTTTTGCTGGAGATATTTTAGTATGTTGTGAGCCTGTAGTTCTGTTAAGGTTTTTGCGTTTCGGTTGAATACGAGTGGGTTGTGAAAATGTGGTGCTTTTCTGTGAAGAAGGAGTTTTGTGTTTTTTAAATGTGCTAGGGCGTGTAACTTTATTGGATGGACCTGTCTTTGTAGTGCATGTTGCGTTACTTGTATTTATGGTGTTTCTTTGTTCTTGAAGTTGTATTTCTGTTGTTGCATGGGTTATTGGTGGAGACATTACAGTATTTTGTGAGCCTGTGTTAAGGTTGTTATTATTATTATTATTATTATTATTATTATTATTATTATTATTATTAATGAATTTAAATCCATTGTGTCACAGGAGGTCGCTTTAGGCATTACAGATTTTTATTTAATTTACAAATTTGCGGGTATAGCAAATTCTATACGAGTACCGCTTCATAAGAGAAGAGAACAGAACTAATATTCGAGAAAATATAGCGCTTTAAGATAGGAAACGAGTGGTCAAGCAGATAGGAGTGGAAAGGCTACAGTGTTGCCAGTTCTAAAAATCGTCGTGACGCAGAATGAAGAACGGTGTTTCTCCTATACCTTCACACGTATAAAAAAACTAAGTTAACACTTGATTTTCGATTGGATCGTTTCGTATTTGGGATTCGGCGAGTAAAAATCGAGTGTGAGAGTCAAACTTTCGAAGAGAAACCAAATTTTTATCTGTCGGTACAAAAGGTCCAATTGGACAAGGCGTTTCATCATCCAATTTTAATTTTCAGATTATAAGTGGCCAACATCACACGCAAATAACTTGATAACATTCAAAATGTCACTTCCGTAAATCGATAACACTCATTCTTATCTCTAAGACAGTGTAAATTTAATAAATAAAATAAATTCCTTCCTAACAAATTGCTCCAGATTAGAAAGATAGAACTTTTCTAGACATTCTTGTACTTTCTGAACACCATTGCAAAGATAATAATACATCCGAACAGAAGTTTACTGTCGTCAGGATTTTTAGTATCCGAACAAAATTTTACATTACACCTCACATAAACTACCTCCCCTTTATAAAACGTTATCATCCTACTTAAAGATACTTAAAAAGACTCCCAATAGGGACTTTCCTTTCTCAGAAATTAATTAATTAATTAATCTTTTCCATTTCTGTTGTCTTATTAAACAATACACAATCAAATAATTGCTATGTAAGTTAATAATCGCGGTCAGAAATTAAAAACCCCTTTTTCCGGTACCCCTAAATCAATAAAAATCCATCAACAAGAACAATGTCTTATAATCCATCCAAGCAATTATATGACTATTTAGCATTGTTTAAATACACCTCATGGAGTATCCGGAATAAAAAATCTTGCTGTTCAGGTATTCATGCAATACACATAACGTCATAAACCGAATTTTAGTGATACTAAAATATCAGCAGGTTGAGAGCATGCATTTTTAAAGTACTTTCCTTAAGAAACGCTGTGTACCTGAAAAGCATGATTCTGGACAAGGCATGAGATAAAACCCATATATTCGAACGTTATTTGCTTAATAATGTTGCCTACTTTCAGTTCATTTCATATGTTATCATAGGCAGGGCACGAAAAGAGCACTTTAGAAACCAAAATTAGATATTTTTGCACCAACTACGTCCCGCAGACGTTATTTTTGTTTCGGCACCTTAAATAAGGTTGGACCCTAGGTCGGTCCACCCTGTATGTTGAATGTCTCAATTTTTTTAAGTAAATCTGGTGGAATTTGTTTTCTCTTTCAAAAATTTGTGTAGATGCGTAATTTTTTCGTTCTAAATTTTGTAAATTGTTCAATTAAGATAAGGTGCTAGAAGCAAGACACATCTGGTCGAATCGATAAGAAGTTTTATTGTCAGGCGATATTTAATTAATGCACGAAAGAAAGAAGTGCGCGTTTCTCAGCCTAAGTGGGGGCGCGAGACGCGTTGTCGAAGCTGGCGTTATTGAAGTCGGCGGTTTATAAGGTTATGTTTTGGTAAAAGTGGTGGATCCCTTTAAAGGCGGGTGGCAACATTTAAAATGGGTCTTTTTATTTGGTGACGGTTTGAGTGCGCGACATTGGTTACGCGGTTACTTTGGGCAGTCCGGCTCTATTTGTTTAGTTGGAGACGTAATTCATGGTGAGTATAATAAAGTTGTGTAAAGGAAGTTAAGTAATCGTGTTGAGAGATTTAATTATTATATTATATTATATTATATTAATTATTATATTATACGTTATATTATAACGTCGTACATTAAAAGTTTTTAATGCGTTTTGTTCGTTTACGGAAAAGGTAGTAGTTCGAGGTTGAGTAAACCAAGCAGTTCTTGCATAGTGAAGCCTTTCGATAAGGTTTGGCATTCATTGAAAGTAAAAGTGTTCTACCGTCCGAAAAGCCACCAAATTTTGACAGCTAATTCAACAAGCAAAATTTTCACAACTAGATTTATTGGATTTTTGAAAAACTGTAAGTAATTAAGATTTTTTTATTTAATTGTCTCGCCTGCGTGTGTGATAGGTGTAAAAACTGGCTCGAAATGCCTTTCTTTCTTCCAGCTTTGTTGTTGTAATTTCTTTGATGTTTTGCGGAACAAATTTTTGCCTTTGTCAATTTGTGTGTTTTGTCGAACAAAAGTGCGACCTAAATCGAGTTTTCATGTCAGATTTTTGTATTCGTACCAGAGAATTATGTAACGTGTTACTGTTAATTAAAATTCGTTTAGTTAATTCCTTGGAATTGATCGAGACCACTGTGTCTTTCAAATTAACATTAGGACTTTTCTTTATAGTGAATGCCGGACGTGTACAGGGAAAAATCAAAAAATTTTTAATTTAAAGGTTGGTAAGCGAGTCACTTCTCTTTACTATAGATTACACAAATTTTATTTTATACGCATTTAGTTTAGAATGTGTTACCTACTAGTGTGGAGAGAGGAGTTTTGCCTGCGAGAGGAAATGCTCCCTATAACAAAGCAATCGGTACTCCCTTGCTATTTGAGGTTTTATTTTTAATATCATCCCAACCATCTCATAGTGGTATCTAAACAAAATGGGAATTTTCCTGTCGTCAAATGATGGATGCATGTGAATGCAGCGGGTAACTAAGCATGTCGCTGTCATTTTTAAGTAACCGATCATGATTTTATATTACGGTCGGCTATTGGAAAATGAAAGACTTATAGCCTAAACGTAATTAAAGGCGCTTAGGGGGAATACACATATTTTTATCCAATATCTGGTCAGTTAATTTCCTGTTTTCCGCCCACCATCAGATATAAACCCTCTTCCATCCACAGTATTATCAACGTGCAAATATTGAAGGAGTTGACGGAGTATCATATTTTACTATCCAATTATAAATTGATAGGAGTTTTAACAATAAATCCAGCGAGTGACTTTCAAATGTAAATTTTTTGGTAGAAATACGGTAGAAGCGATCGTTAATGAGCAGCTGCACTCGTAAAGAAACGTTAAAGTTACGCCCGTTGCTAAACTTTCAGTTTGCTCGCTTATCGATTCCCTATGTGGTGTAGTAAATTGAAATAGTTGTCTTATTGAAAAAGCAATTTTCTTAAGACTCTTGTAGAAAATTGGGAAATAAAACAAACAAAATCCACCCTTAGTTTCCACAATTCCTTGTTATAGAGGTGTAATAACTTCAAAATTGAAATCTAACAAAGGATTGTGGAGAATTCAAAAACATTTTAAGCCAAAAGATCTATGGAATTGAGAGGAGGTCCCACTTTATTAGAAGTTATGGCGAAACTATTCGTTACGTTTTCTAATTTTTATAAAGAGGAACTCCTAAGAGATAAACGATGGCAAACATCCAACATTAGAAGATTGAGAAATGCGTCGCTCGTTGGAATTAAAGTTTGTCATGGACTGTTTGATTTATACTACTTACTAGACAACAGGCCTATATGTTACTCTTACCTTAAAATAGCGCCTTATTTTTTTAAATGTTTATACTCATTATTTTATTTTAAGCGCAGTCATTTTCTCTATGATTTATGCTGCAAGTTTACGTCGAACGCAAAAAAGTAAGATAGGAAACGATAAATTACGACTCCCAACTCATTTTTCATTCTTAATAATAAGGCGGTGGGAATGATCACGGGGGAAAAACTAGTAATTAATAACATTTAAATCTGCATTCTATAGATTTGTTTCAATATAAAGCCATCATAAATCACAATCGTTAGATACATTTTTACTGTTTTTAACTTGAGAAGTGCGACACGTTGGCGGAATGCCAGTTAAATGTATGTTTAGGAAAACAGTTTTGAAATTTGGTATAAAATGCGAATAGAAAGGAACAATAGTCTTGTAGAAATGATATAAATCTCCCGAAATAATAAACTAAAACAAGCGTGTGTTGTATCCCATTCCGGGGAATCGCGCGTAAGCAGAAAGTCTAAAATCCTATGGTTCAACTGCTAACTTAATAATCCGTCGAGAAATCAGTGCCATTCAGAGTGCAGGAAGGGTACGGCTAAGATTGACAAATATATCTGGTATATGTGGTTCACAGGATCTGGAAAATCATTTGTACACACGGAGTAGTTGCCCTTTGAATATTGAATATGAAAAACTGTTGACGTGGATTAATAGCAAGCATCTTTCAAACAAGGTCTTAAATGCATCGTTCATGCTGTCATATATGAAGGAAATTTCAAAGGTAGGTATTTACATATTCTACCCTTCGGTGCATTCATTCAAAACTTTAATCAATATTGCGATTACAAAGTGGAACAGATTTGGCAGCATACCTACTCTAAACCACGTGCGGTTGTGAAAGGATAAGAGCCAAAGACACCAGGATATTTTATTTCAATCCCAAATTACAAATATAGTTTCATATGTCATATTTGAAGTAACGTTACTTATCAACCATGTTTTAATCGCCTTTTTATTATAACGTTAAACAAAATGCATGCGAAAAAGGCGGCTTTAAAGTTAAAAATTTTCAAGCAAGTGTATAAACATAACAACAATAATCTTGAAGTTCTACTGCAGTGCGCTAACGTAGTGGGTACTACAGCACATACCGTAATTAACACTATTTTTTTCGAAAAAATTTGTACTATAAAATGAGTAAAACGTAAAATCTGATGCAAGGAGAAAACTAAGTTAAGGACATCAATAGAAATTCTTATTCAAAGGAAAAGAAGAAGATAAAGCGCTAAAATAGAAAAAATGGGCATCATTGTCCACCAAGCCAAGGCTATCAGCTAACCTATATTGCTAAATATATATATATACAGGAAAACTGTTACCTACTCGAAGGGTTCACGAGCTCTTGGACTAGTAGAGATTAGCATTGAAAGTTATTGATTGTGAATTATTGTTATTAATTTGTGAATTTGGGAAATAAAAGGGACACATCTTGTGAGAGGGATTATTATTGGCGCCACGGATACTACAGTCAGGTTTATTAACTAGTTTTGTTTATTTGGCATTGATAGTGAGCCAGCGAGCGAGGTACAAGTAAACAAGGCAAGTCCATAAAGCCCATTTATGTACACGATACATACACAAAACTGTATATAACGACTGTAACAACAACTTTTTAAAGAAACAATTTTTTTTCCGCGAAATTGAGATTAATATAACATCAAATAGTATGGGAACTTGATAATTTTGAATTTTAATTTTCGAAAACGTTTAGATAAGCCAAAACCCGAATAATTTGGACCGTTGAATACGTTAGTAATGAAACTACTGTAACTAAAAAATGTTTTAACGTTTGATTATGGTGTTCACATCGAACTAGCAGCATTAATAATAACAATAATAAATAATAAGTTATGACCCAGTTTCGGAAAAGTTGCCGTTCCCTCTATATATTGTTATGCATTTTCTTTAAATTACACATCTACTATCTAGATTCTTGAATATATGGCAATTGAAAAGAGCGTTAGTTGCCTTTGGTGCTGTACATTTGTCACCTTTGGCACCTCCCTTTTTTGTTTAATCGTCCTTTAGCATTGGCAGACGTGTTTCCTTTGCTCGCAGACGTGTGTTTCCTTTGCTCCTTAATTTGCAGTGAAAATAAATTGGTAATCAGTCAGTGTTGTGATATTATTTAGATTTACTGCAACAAGAAATGATGTTAACCTTGCAACATTTATCGCGGTGAGTCTGTGCGAATTTGATAAGGCAACTTTTTGGGCTTTTCTGGTTTGTCAGTGTGTATGTGAAATATGTTAGCTTTATTCAAAACATTTTAGAATAGTTTTGTGTGAATTGATCTAAGCGGGTCTCATTCCCTGCATCATCCTCTGTTCTCTATTGTTATCTCCTTCCGAGGTCTACCTGTGTTGTCTTAAGTCGCTGCGAACGATCGCGTAGCGCGGAAGAAGTGTCCATTGTTAATTCCTTTAATTCGTATAGTATTCCTAACTAAGATTACCCAACTCGAAATGAGCGGTAGTGAATTAAGTAATACAGAACTGCATAACCTATTAACAAACTTGATCAAAAACCAAACTGATATCATTACTAACAAATTTAACGAAAGCGTTAATGCTATTAAGGAAGAACTGTCTAACGCAAACGTTAAAATAGTGGAACTTGAAAAGCAGAATGATGAATTAAAATCTCGTGTTGAGAAATTAGAAAAGTCTATAATAAGTCCAATAATGTGATATTATTTGGAATATCCCGCGCTGACAACGAAAATAAAAGCAATCTGCTCAACTGTGTCCTATCAAAATTTCGTGATTTACTACAACTTGAATTCTGCCGCAAAGATATTGCAGACATATATCGTATTGGTACCACGAACCAGAGTCCAATAATATTAAAATTTGTTTCGTGTTTTGACCAGCACGATCTTTTTCAAAACGCAAATAAACTTAAAGGCTCGGGCATCTCCATTGCGCAGGACCTTACTTCACAACAACAGGCGACTAAAAAAGCGTTGCAACACTATTAAAAATTGCAAAGACCAATAATCTAAACCCAAAAATTGTTCGGGATAAATTAGTTATTAATAACCAATCCCTGTCCCTATACGAACTTTCTGCGTATGCATTCTTACCCCTAACTCCTACAGCTACATCTGGAACGTTACGCCCCTTACCGCAACCTAACGCTGAAACTTGTTCAACTACGCAGGAAGCAGAAGTACAAACCATCAAGCGAGGCACTACAAGCGGTATGGATCTTAGACCAAAGCCTGTTGTTAAAGAGTCCGGAGTTTTCAAGCCTTCAAAATCTCACTAAGTGCCTATACAAATGTAAACCGATATTCACTATTAAATAATCAAAAATTTTACTATACTTTTTCTTATAACTGTTTAGCTGAGTAATAATTATTCCTCAACGTAATTTCTATTTTATTATTATTTTACTTCTTCCCCATTCCTATATTTTGCCATGCCACTAAAAATAGGACACATTAATGCACGGTCTTTACCTGCACATTTCTACCAGTTTAAAGATTTCATACTTAAACACATTTCTACCAGTTTAAAGATTTCATACTTAAACACAACTTTGATATCATAGTGGTTACGGAAACATGGCTACAGCCGGATCTCCCTAATACACCGTTTGCCATCCGAGGATATCAACTTCTAAGATTTGACAGAATGGCACGAGGAGGAGGCATAGCTTGTTACTATAACACCGGGATTGGCATTTATGTTGAAAAAACGTTGGTGAGCGCGCACTTAGAATGTGCTTGGTTGAAGGTGGTTGCCAAAAAAGACACTCTCTCCCTAGGCTGCATATACCGACCTCCTGGTACGTCATTTCCCTCTTTCAGAACCGAGTTTGAAGACCTAATTACCGACTACGCGATGCGGTCATCAAATATGATCTGCTTGGGGGATTTTAACATTAATCTTTTTGATACCAGCGATACCAAAACTAAAGTTCTCCTAGATATCTTGGAATCTCTTAACCTAAAACAAATAGTTAACACACCAACGCGTGTTACCGAAAACTGTAGTTCTCTGATTGACCTCATCATTATTAATAATACTTTAACGATAGACAAATGTGGCACGTTGTTCAGCGATTTCTCTGACCATTACGGAATATTCTGCGTCACTAATATTAGCAAACCCAAAGCGACTGCGCGCTCATTCAAAACCCGTACATTTAAGTTTTTTGACTATGATCAATTTGTCACCGACCTCTATGACATTCCGTGGTTTCTCATCTTCGACATACCAGATGCGGATCAAAAACTAGCGTTCGTGAATGCCAATGTACTAGAATTATTTGATAGGCATGCTCCGGTTACGGCAGTCCGCACATCTAAACCTTTCGCTCCCTGGCTTACGTACAACATCAAACTCATGATGAATGCCCGAGATAAAGCTTATTTACGTTTCAAGAAATCAAAGAAGGATAGTCACCTGCAATTTTATAAATCCCTGAAAAATGAAGTAAACCGGGCTATAAAACGGGAGAAGCGTGCTTATCTTACCTACCAATGCAAACGTAAACCCAATGACAACAAACATTTGTGGAATACAGTAAAAAAGCTACGAGTTGATGAAAAACAGCCAAGTAACCCAAGTCACCTGAAGGATTTGAATGCGCTCAATCTACACTTTCTTTCTCCACCTACAATTACAAATATAGCCGATATTGCAGACGAACCAGTACATCATGGCACTTCCATTACTGAGACGTTCAAGTTTGATCATATTTTGCCAGAAGAGATTACTATAGCCCTTCGAAAAGCAAGAAGCGGTGCTTCAGGATGTGATAACATAAACCTTAAACTCTTGAAGTTATGTTTACCACTCATAATTGATTATGTACTTCATTTGTATAACTATTGCATCGATATCTCGTATTTTCCATCTATATGGAAATCTTCATTAGTTGTACCCATCCCTAAAAGCTCTAGCAGTTTCAACGATCTCCGGCCGATTAGTCCGTTACCGATTCTCGGCAAACTGTTTGAACGGTGTTTAGAATCCCAGTTAAGAAGGCACATCACTACCAATAACTATTTACCTAAATACCAATCTGGATTTCGTCCTGCGCATAGTTGTAGTACTGCGGTAGCCCACATTATTGACGATGTTATCCAAAGCCTGGATGCTGACCAAATATCAATACTTATCTTGCTGGATTATAGCAGGGCTTTTGACACAGTATGCCATAAAACATTATGTGACACCCTACGAGCTATGCATTTGAGCGTCGAAGCTCTTAACTTGATACAATCATACTTGGACAATAGGTATCAGCGTGTCACTTTCGAAGGGGAAACCTCAAACCCACTACGAGTTGTACAAGGCGTTCCCCAGGGTGCCATTCTCAGCCCTCTCTTGTTCAGCATTTATACAGCTAGATTACCATTACTGATAAAAAACTGTAAATACCATCTTTATGCAGATGATACGCAGCTGTATCTATCCTTTATATGCTGAATTACGCACTGCTCAGCTCAACATCAATGATGACCTGGAGAGAATTTGCACCTATTCTAAATCGCACCATTTAGTAATAAACCCGAAAAAAACGCAGATGGTTTTGTTTGGACCCAAGACAGTACTTGATTCAGTGCGCAGGGAACTTGATGTACGTATAAATGGCGAACGAATTCCGGCTACTGAATGCGTCAAAGACTTAGGCATGCACCTTGACTCTAGTCTCAGATTCCACGCAAATATTTCATCACTAGTCAAGCGTGCGTTCATTTCGCTGAAGCAATTATACATTCAACGCCATTTTTTTGACACTGCGGCAAGGAACATTCTATGCAATGCACTTGTCTTGTCGTGTTTTAATTTTGGCGATGTTATCTACTCATCCTGTATCACCAAAGCATATTCGGCGAAAATTTAACGCGTCCAAAATGCCTGCATAAGATTCACCTATGGCCTGAGGGGTAGACGTGGCATTGCAGAAACTCTTCGCAACAATAATATTTTATGCATGGAAGAGAGACGATTTTCATTCAGCTGTATTCTACTGGCGAATTTTTGAAATGAAAACGCCAGAGTATCTCGCCACAAAAGTTACCTCCCGTTCTAAAAAACAACTGTGTGGTAGATATCGTCAGTTGCTAGTGATACCCAAGCACCGCAAAGAAATCTTCAAAAGATCATTTAGTTACAATAATGGTGAAAACTGTCAACTTTATCTTAACAGCACCAGGCATACTTCAAGGCTCCGTGGCATCACTGAAAAGAACGATAAAAAAGCATATATTGGCTAC
Organism: Photinus pyralis; assembly: GCF_008802855.1. Taxonomy (NCBI): domain Eukaryota; kingdom Metazoa; phylum Arthropoda; class Insecta; order Coleoptera; family Lampyridae; genus Photinus; species Photinus pyralis. The sequence goes on from NW_022170249.1 coordinate 51,286,949, forward strand.
ACGACGAGTATGAATTACTGTCAACAGTTTCTTTTTTTTTTGTTCTTGTTTCTTTATCTTTCGTTTACTTTCGAGAGTGTATCGAGTTTTTTTTTGTTTTTTTTATTTTTTTCGTTTGTCAAGGTCAATGGTAGAACGCTTGATGCAGACCTTTCTGCATTTAGGCGAATTGATCTTTTTGGCTGAGATTGTTTACTTACACATTATATATACGTCTTTTTTTTTGTATTCTACATATTATATTCAGTCAATAAAGTACAATTATTATTATTATTATTATTACTTGTGACTTTAAAACATGTGATTCCATATAGGTATTATATTGGCTTGGTTTATTAATTATTTAAGAACACATTTTCAATTACATAGTCAAGAGTGTTTCCGACTTCAATGTGGACTACACATTTTGGGAAGTACCAAATCTAAATAACTACACACTAAAATCAGGAAAGTAAGGCTTTACCAATTATATAATACTTGCCTTACTATGCAACTTGAATTCTTAAGGGTAGTTTCTCTATCTGTAAACAATAAAACTGAACATATATTATTGAATTATATAAGTACTTATGTGTAATTAAACGCAGGTTCTATAAAGAAGTTAAATGCGCACACCTTGCTATATTCTTACTTCAAAAAGTATAGAAAAATAGTCATTAAACAAAAAATTTTCAAAAAGGCGAGGATTAAGAATGTTAACGGGACGTTTTTGGTTTAAACTAAAAATGGCGATGGAGAGACTTGTGCAAGAGCGAGGTATTTGATATCCTTTCAGTTAGGTCCTGTAACGGATAGAAATTGCTTATCGGCGCGAATGTAGAGGGAACCGATAACTTTTTTTTTAATCTCTAAAAGCGTTACATTTCCTTTTTCTCCTTTCTACCTTTCACTAGAATTCCTTTTAGTTTTTTGTGTGATTATAAATTTGATTTGAAATTCGCCTGTCTTTTCCTTACATCTATTGTTCAGTTTTTACCCTCTTCCTATTTCTTTTGCTTCTTTAATCTTTTCCGTATGGTTTTATGCTTGTTTTATCTTTTACCCTGCTTTCTACGTTCTGTGTCGCTTCTTTGGTTTTCTCTGTAGCGTCCTCTATCTTTTGTTTGTTGCATTGATTTTCTCGCCTTACGTTTATTTTGCCGACTGTTTGTTATTTCCCCCTCGTTACTTTTTGATTTTTCCCCAAATTTTGTCCTTGATTGCGTGTTCGTCTTCTAATATGATTTCCGGGGGCAATTCCAATCATCGTCGTGCGTGCATGAGGTGCAGAAAAGTTTTTGTAATTTTCGTCTCAAGCCTAATTGGGATTCAGCCTCTTTTTGAGATCGAGAAAAGTTCCCAGAAATGTATCGTTGCGAGCTGCCCATATTTTGGGGATTTATAGGTGACTCAAATTATACGCAGTTTAGTTGTTCCACTATTGTAATAACAATCTTTCGGTGTGCGCTTCTGTTTCATTGTCCGTAAGTACCCTATTGGGATTATTTTGTTCGTACATCCTGTATATTTTTTTAGAATTATATTAAATTCCTGTAACTTGTACGCCGATTGACTCGTCTTTAAGGCCTGCAACACCTTGTAAGTATTTTTTTGTCGTGTACTATTTCTCGTTCCCTTTTTAGGACCTTTTTATTTTACTGTATCGGTTTTTGTTTATTTTTAGGTTTATTTTGTACCCCTTTATTCCGTGTCGACCACGTTACAAAAGTATGATCGCACTAAAATGCAAATTATCACAGACCAAGTAGACTGGTTCACTTTTATAAAAGGCAGCGTTATAACAGGTTCTAGGGGCACTTCAGACAATATTTGGCCAAATAGGCGTTTTTTACTAATTTGGACCTGCTGAACACGAATATCGATGTTGGAATCTCGAAATCTGAACAGGAAGTTCAGAATTCAAGATGGCGGCCAATTTCCGAAAATGTTGATCTTTTCACTCATGCGAGCAATTTTTTCGATCTAAAAACGGATTATAATGTTATTCTTGACGGAGGTACGACACGATAATAATAGAGAACAAATGTTTAAACAATGATATCATAGTTTTTCTAACGTCAAAGTGCGTAAAAGTGGAAACCGTTTTTTCATAGTACCTACTGTATGGGTACTGTTTAAATTTGTTCACATCGTGTAATTATTAAATTATTTCTGTTTTGGCAAGCATTTTGGTTCCTGTGCATTCTGTAATAGATATCCGCGATGTTCCATTACCTCACATATGGAAGAATTTCCTTTCATTAGAGGTAAACAAAAGAAACGAGTTATTGTCGCATCACCTTGAAGACGCCTCATTTGACGGCGTACTGGTGATGGCTGGAAGCTTCAGTGACGAAAGAAAAGTTTTCTGTAACCGTCAGACGACACAGATTTCCTCCTTAGAAGCTTTTCACAAGGAAGTGGATACTAGGATAACGCTACAGATACAGATGTATTTCTGTTGCTGCTTCATCACTTCGAGAAAATACTGGCAAACGAAGTTTGATTGCTGACCGGTACTTCAAGAAAGATATGTATTTGTTCCTATCCATAATGATGTGCAGAGGAACTGGCCAAAAGCAGTAGTAACGAATATCCTGTCCTTTTACGCTATCACAGGAAGTGATGTCACATTATTTGCTGTTGTGAATTTCCACGCTTGGATGCATTTATTTTTTATTGATTTATTTTTGACCTTTATTTTTAAGCAGGGGGGGGGTTCAGACAAGGCTGGTCTACCAACCCAATCCACTATACATTTACAAATATCTATATCCGAACCCGGATGTGAACCAGAGAGTGTTTCAAAAGCGCTCTTCTTTACTGTTCACGCTGGGTACCATACTCCTCAGCGAGAAGATATATCTTTTGCAAAAATCTTCGTGACAAAACTATACAAGGTTGGTATCATAACTAGGTACATGAAACTTCACTTGTTCAGAATATCGACCTGGCTCGCATATTTTAGGTGGCGTCTTTTCTTCTCTTTAGGTAGCCGATACCATAGCTTCCACCGACGGTGCGCGTCCCGCTTAGTTCGGTAGGGAGAAGTCGTTACCAGACGTCCGTTTGGAAGAATGCGGACGTCCCTTGCCCCATCTCGGTTAATCAAGTAGGACTTCCCAGAGTGGAGAAGCAGTGCCAAGTTTCAGGAGCTGCGAAGCTTTAGATCTAACAATTCTGAACTCCATTCTCTTGGGATTCCATCTAATCTTCTCTATCATTTCATCCATTTCCATAATTACGGCATATCAGGTGTAAATCGCAAGAGGTAGTTCTTTGACCTTAAAACTCTGAAATATCGCCCAGACTAGCATATCTACCCTTGATTTCCTTGGGAAAGAATTGAAAATGGCTACATTTCCATTCTCAAAACGTTAGATTAATTCCGAAGGCTGCTCTAGATATCGTCCTTTGTGGTTGTAAATAGGATTGCTCGTCAAAACTTTGTAAATGTCGCAAGGCTCAGTTGATTTGTACTAGGTACCTAATTCTCAAGAAGACAATTGACCTAACACCATGAAAATAAGATAAATTTGCCTTCACTTTTCTATATGCTTTCATACTTTAATAATAATAATATATCCTGAGTAACGGTAATTAATATCTACCTAGCAAAATAGGAATCTTCCGAAACACCGCAGTTTAGTTGAACTCCTTCATTTTTTTCATTTAAAAATTAACGTAAAATGCGAAAGATTGTAGTTATCAAAACTGTATAAGGAGAATTATGCAATATAAACGCATGTCGGGAATACTTATATGTGTCGGGATTACTAGAAACAATCGTTTTGCAAGTCCTCCTTTTAGTAAGGAGAGCTAGGAATTTCTTAATTCTTAATTTTACGCATCCTGCCGCTAAAAAACTATTACATTATTGTTAAAACAATAGTTAACTATTATTATCGTGACGTACGTCAGGAATAACATTATAAATAGTTTTTAGATCGAAAAAATCGGTCGCATGAGTGAAAAGATCTAGATTTTCGGAAATTGGCCGCCATCTTGAATTCTGGACTTCCTGTTCAGATTTCGAGGTGCCAACATCGATATTCGTGTTCAGCAGGTGCCAATTAGTAAAAAAAAGCCTTGTTGGCCAAATGTTGTCTGAAATGCCCCTAGGACAGAGAAACTTCGAAAAGTGAACCAGTCTAAAGGTAGTAGGCGGTATACGAACTACTAGCCAACTGGGGTTAGGCAGACAGGGAAAAGCCACAAATGAAAATTATTTTGCATCTGCATTTCCAATGGCCCAATGAACGCGCCAACTATTAATGAGTGGATAAAAAGAAGCCGATTCACTTTGTAAGGAAGCGCCCAAAAGTTAGTTTGCAAATTTAAATTTTATATGGTAGTAGTAATGTGTAATTACTATCTATAATCCAGTGTGTGGGGTTAATTTCCCACTGTCAGAATCGAATGTAGAGATCGTTAACATCGTTAACAATTATAATTCGCAGAAAGTCTGTATTTGGAATATGTTTTACGTATGTAAATCCAGAAACGCCGATAATCGATTACCTAATCGATAAATAAACCACTGCGACTGAAATACTTCTAATCCACATAATGGATCTCACGTTCAGGTTTCTATTTTTTATTGACTACTAACCCAATTTGTAGCTAAAGAACACATGGTGCTATAATCACTGTCATCGTGTCCCAAAAGTTGGCACCAGTTGCGTGGTGACGATATTCAGTGAGGGATATATCATTACAACAAATGTACTTGTCATGTTCAATATTTATCGCAGCCCATTTTGGGTTGCCCTGAAAATCGTTAAGCAGAAAACTCGACAAAAGTGTGTTAGAAACTCGTACTGTAATTTAAACACGAAACAATCAAATGTGAAGATTCATAAAATTAATTGTTTGACTATTTTAAAATGATAAAATAAATGTAAACGGTAATTCCTGAAAATCAGTCATGCTTGAATGCCTAATACTAATAGGTATTGTGGCGTACCATTAACTGCACAGATGACGCCAATAATTTTAAAAAATGAGCTGTTTCTCTAAAATTTGGCTTTACAACGGGCAGTCAACTTTTGTACGCTGTAAAAATTCACCTGTCTCCAGAAAGCAAAGAATAAGGGGTGTTATTCCAAACATGTAATACAGAGATATAGACTTCAAATTACTTCAAAGCGTGATTCATCTATCTATGCTACAAATGGTTTAACTTTTATCAAAATATAGCAGAAACTTACGATGGATAATATCGAAAACACGGAATAGAATAGGCGTTTTTTGAACAACGTTCGGACAAGTAGTAATGTGACTATGCACCTTGCTCCATATTCTTATTCGTAGAATTTTATACATAAAAATAAATGTACAACACGATATACTAATCTCATGAGTCATGACAAGCAGAGTTACAATATACAATATAGGTAAGGTACACCTAGAAGATGTAATTGCAGACAAATCAAGTAAATTGATAGTGCATAGGGATATTTGTACTTTTAATGCTAAACAAAATCAAAACTTGACTAAAAACAACGTCAGAAAACGCAGCTGCACGTCGTTTTGATAAAATACCACCCCCAATGATCGATTAACCGAAACGTGCCTCCAATGTTGGTGGTAAATGTTTCTGCAAACGCGTTATACTTATAACTCCAACCACCTGCTGTTCTACAAATTACAATATCACGGCTGCAGCGATTCAATCATTATTACGGCGGATTACAACAAATTATGGTAGATAACGAGCTCTAGCGAAATAATTAGTATTAAGGCATTGGAATGGATTAGAATAATTAATTGTTGCCCTTTCAAAATGGAAATGAAAGTTACGAATGCCCTTTTTTACAACTAGCTTCCGTTCATTAAAAAGCCCACGAGTTTAAACGATCATCGCTATTGATAAATGTAGAAAATCTAGTACTTCAATCAATTTTCTTATGTTTATGCTTTGACATTATACTAATAAATTGTTAGATGCTGATTACTAAAGTATTTGTATGGCGCCTATCAATACCATTCGACACATCACAATAAATTTGGCGAACCAACCATTTGTAATAACACTAAATTTTTAGTTAATTCAGTAAGTGAGGACGCCGCACAATTTACTCAGTTTATGCAGTAAATGATGTAACAGCCCCAAGCTCTCAACTGCAATTACTAATGTGGCAAATATTCCTCCCTTTCAAGCATTCAATTTTAAACAGGAAGACTTACGTCTGTATATGGGATTACTTAAAAAGGGAAAGGCCGCATAAATCGGGAGTTCGTATTACAATACTGCATTAGTGGCTATACAAAGAACTGTTGATGTAGAATGCCACCAATTGATTGAAATGGCATATCCGCAAACGACTTTAATCATTATTTCAGTGAAGTTATCTCATCAACTACAAAAAATCTTAAATCAGGCGTCAATTACAATACTACTGTCGGATCCACTAACAAGAGTAAGTATTCCCCGCTTTTCTTTCAAGACGGTGACATATATAGAAGTAAGAGATATTATAACCTCACTTAAACAATCACATTGCAAGGACCCCTACGATCTCACGATATGTGCAATTAAATTGGTTCTTAATCTAATTATCGTACCTCTGACAAAGCTAATAAACTTATGCATCCAAGAGTCAGTTTTCCAAGATTGTTTAAAGGTAGCAAAAGTACTGCCCATCTATAAAAAGGGTGATCTTGGTAACGTAGCCAATTACCGTCCAATATCTATACTACCAATATTTTCCAAGATTATAGAAAAGGCACTTAAAAAACAACTGATAGTATACCTACACGGGAATAATATGATCAATGAAAATCAATTTGGTTTCCGGTCTGGTTTGTGCACTACTGACGCAATCCTAAAAGTGGTTTCCTATATCTTGAACGCTTTTGAGGGAAATAAATTTACTGCGTTAACTATGTGTGACATGACCAAAGCTTTTGATTGCGTTTCTCATACACGGCTCGTTAATTCCTTAACCAGTTATAATTTTATGGACTCCAGTAAAGCTATGGTACGATCGTATTTATCAAACAGATATCAATACGTTTGTTTCAATGGCAATGTTTCATCCACATCTAAAATTCAACAAGGGGTACCGCAAGGATCGATCTTAGGACCACTATTGTTTATAATTTACGTAAACAATATTGGAGATTTACTGGCCAACACTAACTTTATCATGTATGCTGATGATCTAATCTTTTTCCATAAAAATGACAACTCCAGCGAGGTGTTAAAACAGAATCAAGATACATTGAATACTGTTAATCAATGGTGTGAGCACAACAACCTTCTTCTAAACATCTCCAAAACAGCATCTATGACCTTCACATTAAAGTCACTGCCTCCGCAGAAGTTGAAATCGGCCAAATTGTTAGGAGTGGAACTTGACCCCACCTTAGACTGGGGAGTGCACTGTGATTCTGTGTGTAAAAAACTTTGTATCGCGATATACGCTCTTAAATCGCTTCGTGATAATGTGCCGCATAAAGTGATGTTGACGCTATACTTCGCGAACTTTCACTCACAGCTATCATATGCCATCCTCGCGTGGGGCAACTCCCCATCAAGACACCGTGTTTTCGGCCTACAACGCAGAGCAGTGCGCATCGTTGCTGGTATAAGCTACCGAAGTGACTGTCGAAATATTTTCAAAACGTTGAAAATACTCACCTTCCCAAGTATCTTTATACTAGAGGTAATTCTATTGATAAAGAAACGTGTTTCCAACTATGCTACTCACCAGTGTATGCATGAATATAAAACCAGAGGAAGATATAACATAATTCACAAGGAGTTAAGGTTAACGAAAAGTTCTCTAAGTTTTGAAAATATGGGCAAAAAATTTTACAAGCTACCACATGATGTTCGCGATCTTCCAATAAAATGCCTAAAAACCAAAATCAAAGCCTTCCTGCTAGACAATGTCTTCTATTCAATTGAAGAATTCTTAGAAGCGGATAATATTTGAGTTTGTACCATTTTTGTAACCGTTTGTCTCTTTTTCTCGTTATATTACTTTGTTATTTACCTTATTGTTTTTTTTTGTTAATATTTACTTGATTAATCATATTATGTTAATTTTGACGAGTGTAAATCGCAGTGATATTAGCACAAATATATATTATTATTATAAAAAAAAATATTAGAAAAACACCGGAACGCAACATGCTTGTTTCTCGGCATCTGTTTCTTTCTGAAGGGTAGGTATGTGCAGGATATGTCGCTGCGTTGCAACGGAATTCAAGTTCGGATATTCAACAAGCTTAGTTTAGTCATGGCCTCAAAGGTAGTTGGGCAGCGGAGCAACTGTTGCAATCAGATCTCACAAGACATTGTTCAAAAAGATATAGCATTAAAAGCAGCGCGTGCCGACAGTAAGACAATTACCAAAACAGATTCGAATGTAGATATAAGTTCAAATAGAAGTTGTGATGGGCTATTGCATATGAAAGTGTTCAAATTTCTGTTCGTTTAACAAAGTTTCAAAATTCTGAACGAAAACTATACAAAATAAAATTATTGTTTGCAGTCGGCTAGCCTATTCTTTACCAAAATTTTACCTTTCTGGGTGGTTTTTCTTACTGCAAATGGTCTGGCAGAACGACAAAACCGCTTTCTGGTAAAAATGTCAAGATGCGTGATGTTAGAATCCGGTGTATCCGTACTGAAGCCATTATGACTAGAGTTTTTATCAGATATCGGTGCCCTTCATCTGCAATTGACTTTAAAACCCCTTACGAAATCTGGCACGATAAGAAATATAAGTAATCAATTTGAAACACAAGCGGAAAAATGTGCGCTGGTTGGTTTCGCCGAAAACACGAAGGATGTTTATCGGTTATGGAGTTTGGAGCAAATAAAGATAATCATCAGAAGGGCTGTAATCTTCCAAGCCGAGATTTTTCCATTTAAACCACTTGTGTCGACAGCACCCAGTGAATACCAGAAGATTTGAGATTAAACATTTTGAGTGCCAATTCCTAAACGAAATCCTAGAAGTCTCTACCGATGAAAATTATGATAGTAAAATTGTGCCCGGAGGAGAAATGGTTGCTCAGAATCAAAACGCGTTAGATGTAGAACTGGAAATTCTAAATCAAGAAGTTGCAGTAGCAGAAGTGATTCACAACCAAATGGAGGCGCAAGCTGAAATCGATAATCCTAACAAAGGACTTGTCCTTTCTAGTAGAGCACCGGTAGTAAGAAATCTATCAATGTTGCTTGCCATGTTGTGTGTCTGCGATCATGTCCAGTTATCAGGAAGCTGTGAGTGGTCCAAACGCACTTACATGGGAGGACACCATCAATACAGAATTCCAGTAATTAAAAACGCAGGAAACCTGGAAAATTTTGAAACGACAACCAGGTGCAAGGGTAATAGGTTGCAAGTGCGCGTTCGCAATCAAAAACGGAGATGGGGTGATTAAAAAGCACAAAGCTTGACTTGTTGCACAAGGTTTTTATCAAACTCACCGAGACCGTGCTAATTAAAAAGATAACAGTATCAACTGAATACACAGGAATATATGATGTTAATAATGTCGACGTTTTCAAAAATACAAATGCACCGAGACCGAATCCTGATGCGCGAAAGTATTTTTACTATTACCAGTCTTGATAGAAGACATAATGTAACTTTTGAAATAGATACGGGTGCAGGATTTTCACTGATTCCCAAATATTTATTCGAATTTTGAAAAGCAAACTTTGCGGATTTAACCCCCAACAGCAGTTTCACTCGATCTGGAACAAGCTGTTTTAAGATCTTAATAGACCATCATTAAAACGTGTGATTGGCCAAAGTCGGTCACCCGTAGAGGAAGTACACATTTTGAGAATGATCGCGATCGAATTTAAGGTAAGACAAACTCATTTATTTTTAAATATCTGCCGCTAGATTAGCGAATTTGGCCCAACTTGGACGGCTCAATATATACTCAAAACAATCGAAATATTAATGCTGGCCTATTAATTTAAATATTTCGGGGTAATTGTTGGGATTATTATTATTATTAGTCAAGACAGTTGGCAGTAAGTAAGTCCAAGATAATTTATGAAACAAATTTAAAAGAAAACGACAGTAAAACATTGCCAAGAAGTAAATGACGGGAATTAAACAAAATTAATTGTATGTATTCACGGTGATTCTGTGGGTCTCTGCAGATTACTAAAAGCAATTTTTTGCGCATACCCAGTGGTTGCCATATAATAGAGCACAATGCAGTTAAGAATATTCTACAAAAGAAAATATCATCTCTTCTTAATCTTAGGTCTGTTACTTACTGCTCCTTACTAGATTCACATATAGTATTCACATTTAGTTTTCTATTTTAATTGTCTGTATCTTTAAGTAGTAAGAGTCATGTGTAAATTCAACTGGCAATGAAATACCTATCTTCTCAAAACACTACGGAAGGCTCAAACAAAAATTGGTATACATTGTACCTAAGGGGTTGACCTTTGCCAGGTCAAACGAGAGACACATAAACAATTAATCGTTTTCGATTGCAGGTTTGCATTGAAGACCCTGGCGGCCTTTGATTTCGATTGGATTTAAGTTTTCGGTAACGTTTCAAAATTCCTCATCTACTCTAAACAGTACGGTCAAAGGTCAAATAAAGAAGGGGCCTATTGTTGTCGATTCACGGTAGTCTTTCCATCCTGACCGCAAAATAACCCACAAAGGGTCATTGGAGGTTGGAGCACTGGTTTAGGTATAAGGGCGTTTCTTGTAATTGATTTAAGCATGACCAAAATTCCAAAACCATCGCATATTCGCATTTGCATTTTGGCGAGATAGGGATTTCAATACAATTTGAGTCACAAATGGGGTTGTTATACTATCATATACAGAGTGGCCCAAAGAGAAGTATACAGAGGGCTTTTAGGGTATTAAATTTAGAAATTTCGAAAAATCCTCGAACACGTCAATTTTGTATTCGAGGGGGACAATTTTTGGAATACAAATCACGAACCCAAGTCTTCACCCCTCTACGTAGAGAGCTTAACCCCTAAAATTTTAAATGGAATCCTATGGCAAATGGCACATTATTTGAAAGCCAATTTAATGGTGATCACAATCTGCTTTGCTTTTTAAATTCTATTGATTCGTTTTCAAGGTGAACACAATTCCGTTCATAGTATTTGAGTTCAAAGTCTACGTTGATTTGTTTTAGAATTATTTCCGTTCCTGCGCTAAGGAGTTCTTTATCGGTGCGTAAAAGATAAGCAGGTACCTTCACTGAAAGTAAACACACGTGTGGAGATTATCGAAGACGCGCAATGATTGATACAAGTGGGGGCGACGGTCTTTCTTTGGAAGTTTTGCTAGTGGATAAAGTGAATGTGACTGGTGTACGTTGACAAAATGATAAAGAAGGAGGATTGCAAGAACTAGAAAGGAAGAAAGTTTTTAAAAGGCGAAGCAGACACAAAACGAGCCTTTTTAGTCCAACTTTATGGTTAGACTTTTAGGTGTTTAATCAGTCAACCTTAATAAATGTTTTTTTTTGGTTAAGACAGTCAGTCTTGGTGGTTGTAAATTTGTTGTTTGAGATTGTATTGCGTCGTTGTAAAAGTGAATGTTCTAATTCGAGGTCAAGCGTTGTTGACGTTTACGAAGAAGTAGTTAGTGTTTTACTTTCCAGGATAGAAGGGTTCTCAAGATATTCTCAGCCTCGGTTGAAACCCCGCCCACTTAAAAATAAAGGCAAAATTAAAAAAAAATGTTTCTATTCGCACCCGGGATTATATTAGGTGTCGATTAACATTTATCAAATAATTCTTGCGAATGGTAGGAGGCGGTTAGGCTGTTGAGTTTCTCAAATTAATAAAATTTAAGTCAATATCAAGATTTACATCGTAGTGGAGGATGGACGTGCCGCTTTCTGAACGTTTAATTTTAATTTAAAAAATATTCCAATTTGCCACTAACATAACATAACCATCACATTTCTCACGCTCCTACTACATTTCAAATTCAAAGAACCTACCATAATAAATTTAGCAAATCGAGCGAATTTACTTGTTCCAAAAGTCTCTAATAATGATATATTACAAAAGCTAGGTTATTTATGCTATATAAGGATCCAACTGAATTATTTAATTAGAATTTCTAAGAGGATTACTATGTAATTATTCAATTAACTTCTCGTTCATTGAGCAGTTACCAACTAAACTACCAAAATTTAAATTGAATTATTGCGAAGTTTTCCGACTCCTGATGCTTACCGCTCAAATTACGTTAGAAGTTACGGATTTACTAAAAAAATCAATTTATTCTATAAACGAGAATTTGTTGAGAATCTCAAGTAAATTATTGATGTGTTTCGTATATCAAAGATTAAACTTGCCACTACCGGTAATGGTGGCGTAAATTAATCCAACAATGCAGTACAATATAATCCAAAACGAGAGGGTGGAAAAATCTCCTTATACAGAAAAATTCAAATCTCTACATTAATTTTTAATACAATGGCACATTTTTCTCAAACTATTACCAACAGACCTACTTGTCTATATACATTATTAGGTTTATTTTCCAGGTTCTTTTAATATAACCCGATTAAAGGTAAAACACACATGAATGGTGTTCTTTTCTTTGAAAGAAAGTCCATTCTCTTTCGAATACGGTTGAGATATTTATTTCTTTGTTTTTATACGTCCATTGTTTCGTTATTTTGGTTTTTTCAGTATAAGAAACACATTTACTACTGGAACAAAGCAAGTGTAATTTTATCAGCCTTCAGGATACGGCTGAATAAGATAGAATTGACAATTCAACGCTGTAAATATTTTATATACGTACTACCTACATATATATTGTATTGTTCCTTGTAATTAGGTCGTACACACGCAGTAGGATTCGAATGGTGTACGTTTCCTATAGGCGTCTCTCTCCCAAAGAAAGTTCCGTAATTTAGTCTGTCAGCTTTTGTATTTAAAGTGATACGGTTGACAAATGATATTCGTTTCTCAATTCCAAGATGAGAATGTCAGTAATTTATGATTTAAAATACAATTGTCCAAAACTTGTATAATAAATTATGCGCTGATAATAAATAGGTTTTCCCGTCTGCGGGAAATTTCCATTTTTTGGTAGCTAATAACTTTATTTCCTCTTTGTATTTGATTGATTGATGATTTCCATTGTGCCGAATAAAGGCATTATATTAATAATCATTATGCAGAGATTTAATGAAATTATAGTTCACAATTACCTATTTATTTCATATAATGTCGCAGCCTAGCAACAAAAGGAGGAATTATAAGTCTCTTTCGAAGGATTAGTTCCTTGTTATTGCGTATTTATTCACCAAGTTGTTGCGCTGCTATCGTGATTGTTATTCACTGAATGGTTTGGAAAAAAAGCGGATTATATAAAATTGGAAAAGTTGACATATTTCTTTATCTAGCTTATAGAGGATACAAAAAATATAAATGGCGTAAGACTTGAACAATGCTCTACTTCCTCGATACAATTTGTAGGACATAAAAATAACAACTTCATAATAGTAAAGAAATCGTGTATCATGATAGATTGTGCTGTTTGATATTTAAAACACATAAATATTTACTTCCTGGGCACGAATACTTTCAATGCATGTAACGTAAAACGATAATATCAACCCCATTCATCAAAATTGATCCTACATTCCATTCAATGGGTTTTTTTTTAAATTTTATTTATTTATTATCCCTCTCATGTTCTGGGCCCTCAACAGGCCTCTTCAGAAGGTCTTAATTTGGTCTATACTACTCCGGTATTTACCTTACGAATTAGGAAAACTGCAGGAAAACCTAATTCGGAGTAGCCGGTAGAATGCTCGGAACTGGTCTAAGGTAATTTCCATCTCTGCCACAGATGAAAAATTCACCTCAACCCAGGTTCACCCGACCTCCGGATTTATAACCCAATGCTCTACCACTGAGCCATAAAGACACACGGAAAGCTTTGGAATATTAAGAGCTTCACCTAACATTTGCTTGTCATCATCTATTTTGAAGACTTTTCTACTTTAATCAGCAGCTCTTCCAATTTGTTTAATGTGCCAACCATCTATTTTTAAGCAACAGGCCCAAGGTAAGGCCATATAATCATTTATTAAGTTCATTCCTGTACTAATGTTGAAGTCACAAAGGTCGAGTCACACTGGAAGCAATCTATTTATATGCGAATTTCCCGATTTTATCTGCGAAGCTGTATAAAAAGCATTATGCGCACTGAGTAGTAGCTGTCCTGACCGAAACACTGCAGCTGTCTTGTTGAAGAACATCAGGTAATATTTTTGCTCTATTGACCTACATCGAAATTATTAGCTGAGGACTTTGTAACTGCAAGTATTATCTACCGGTTATCCGTTTGGAGAATATTGCTATTCAAGTTCTTTTGTTATGTAGAAATTTAGTTATTTGTACTTTGTTAAGATTTGGCCAACAGCACCCTTTCTGAGTTCAAAGATAACATTTGAATTTCGTCGACACTCCGTGAAATAACGCTTTTATGCATATCTTGGTTATCGATACAGTGAAGTTGTAATTAATACATTTTTTGTGTTAGTCCATTTAAGGAATTTTACCTACGATACTCCTGCGGAAGTATATTTCGATAAGTATTTTCGGACTACGAGTTAATCCCTTTTTTTGTCATATTTTTCAACTACTATTTGTACCATTTGGAAACCCTTTGTTATGGTTTATACTTTGTGAAAATTTAATTTCCATCGATTTCAGTGATTGCTTGAGAGTTATTGTTTATGTTCAACACATTCAATTCAATTTCTCTATCCTTTTAGCTTGATCAAAAATAGAACAAAGATCTTCACCTTGCTCTCTGTCCACCCTCTCCCCCTCCCCTCCATCTCCCTCTCGCAAATAATTACATTGCTTTGGTTGTTGTTAAGTGGGACGTTCAGTAGCTTTTTAGTAAGTGTAATGACGGACGGAAGGGTTGGTATTTTAGCAAGGGAAGTAGCTAATTAAATGGGAGCTAATTGTTGATCAGAACTCATTATTAAGATGCGACAAATCTACTATAAACTGACCTTTCATTAGAAACGGCTCTCTATAATCTACGCGTACGGTTATAGGGGGTGAAATGACAGCATTTAGCCTGTCTGGTCATCCCAAGCTGACGCTAAGCTCTCCTGGACCTGCGAACACTTCGATTGGCGATTGGGGGTAAGATGGGATGGGGTTAAGATGGAGCTCATACTTATTTAAGAAAGGGTTACGCCGCGCGCACGTGTATTATTTAGAATACACATCCTGCGTCTGACCTCTGGCTAGGGTCCTCGGCCTTCGTCTCATTTTACATAACAATAGCCCAACAACAAAGCACGGCCAGCACGATGGTCTGCACAATTCGTTCACCACCTACACCTGGGAGACACTCACATTTCAGGGCTATTATAGCTAAACTGATGCCCTACTTAGCATCCCTTACGATCGTGACCAGAGCGCATAAGCATCTTCAACGGTAACAAATCTTCACTAGTAAAATATATTTCCAATGCTGTTCAAGCTGGTCACGGATTTAATATCAACAGCAAAAATTCAAATTTAATTTATATTACTCATTCAATAGAAAATAATTTTTTCTATTTCGGTGTCACAATGATGATTTTGTACAACTGTTTTCGGGAAAACAGTTGTACAAAGACAGTGATTATAGTCGTTTTTTTTGGTAACTAATCTCTTAAGTTGGCAGTTACTAGTTAGTACAAGTAGGTACTTCGTTGGGTACTTCCATGTTTGAACTTCAAAATGTCAGTCTTACTACGCTGTCAACCTAAAACTTAACGGCATAAAAAGTGTTCCCAACATAAAACATGTTAGTTCTAATGTTCCCTATAGTT
This sequence comes from Photinus pyralis, assembly GCF_008802855.1. Classification (NCBI taxonomy): domain Eukaryota; kingdom Metazoa; phylum Arthropoda; class Insecta; order Coleoptera; family Lampyridae; genus Photinus; species Photinus pyralis. Next base: position 51,302,759 of record NW_022170249.1, read on the forward strand.
TCTGATAATGATTTTTTTAATTAAATTAAAGCACCGAAATAGAAAAAATAGTATGAAAAACGCGTGTTACAATGCTAACGCTTTATTGTAATACTTCTATCTTGCGGACACTCGTGGCTACGCTTCGCGTCGCCACTCGTGCCACAAGATAGTCGTATTACAATAGGTCGCATTGTAACACTTGTCTTTCAATATACTATTTTAGGCGATCCTCAATACGAAATAGCAAAAAAGTAAACGACAATGACGGAAATGAGAATCAATGTAAACGTAAATTATCATTTTTTCATCAGAATATTCAATGTCTCTCAAACAAAGTTCTTGATGTAGAAGTTGTCACTTGTAAATATCTTTTTGATAAGCTTTTAACATTGGGGATTTCCGACTATTCTTTAGTTTCCTACTTCTGCCGTACCGCAAAGGGTCATGGAGGCACTGCCATATTTAAAAGGAATGCTTCAATGATTGAAACCACTACATTAAAATATGTCCAAACACAACCATGTGAAAGTCATGTTGAATTTTGTGGTATAAACATACCCCTTTTAAATATGGTATTGCTGGTCATATATAGACCGCCGAGTGGTAATATTAATCTCTTTCTCGATATTTTGGAGAATCTGTTAGTTGAAATTATGGGGCTAAATAAAAACATGGTGATTTGCGGCGACTTTAACATAAATTTTTTAGACAATACATCCCTTACTACGGCGATCTTTACCGACATCGTATCGTCGTTTGAACTAAAAATATTAATAAATGAACCAACCCGTATACATAAGAATTCACGTAGCTGTTTAGATAATTTTCTAGTTTCTAAGGTGTTTAAATTTGATATTCAAAATCAAGATATGGCGCTGTCTGATCATCATGGCCAAACACTGACGATATACACCCTTAATAATTGTAATGAAAACATAACCCCAGACTATAGAAAAAGAAGACTATTCTCAGGACAAAGTTTCAACAATTTCTTATCCTATCTGGTGCAAGAAAATTGGGATCAGGTTTATCAATGTACAAATTCTAATGAAGCTTTTAACTATTTTTTCGAAATTTTCAGATATTATTTTGAACTATGCTTTCCGTTCAAAACCCTTAGAATTGCTAAAAACGGTAAAAGACCCAATAAACAACCCTGGATTACAAGACAACTTGTAGATCTGAAAAATAGGGTAATTGATTACAGAATAATGTCTAAAAGTTTTCCAGTACTTAGTACAGTATATCGAAACCTTCACATTCACTATCAACAGCAATTAGTAGTATCCAAAAAACTATATTATGATAATATGTTAACAAATTCTTCGAACAAAATGAAAACAACTTGGAATATTATAAATTCCATTAAGAAATCTAATAAAAATACATATATAAAGTTACTAAAAAATGGAATAGAGGTCTCCGATTCGGAAGCAGCCACTTTATTAAATTTACATTTTTCAAGGTTTTCAAATTCAAGCTCGTCAAATCTTCAAACGCCCTTGAATCTTTCTGCTGTTTCCCATGTTGCACAGTCAATGTTCTTTTCTCCAATAATCGCTAGTGATGTGGAATCTATTATAAACTCCTTGAACTCATCATCTTCATGTGGATTTGACCAAATTAGCTCCGAAGAATTTCATTGCCAAACCACTTTGCCATATCATTAACTTAACCCTGCAAACTGGAATCTATCCAGACTCCTTGAAAACTGCTATTGTTAATCCGCTTTTCAAAAAAGGTGACCCTCGTGATGTTAGAAACTATAGGCCTATTAGCATCCTGTCATGTTTTTCAAAAGTATTAGAAAATGTTATCAATAAGCAACTTATGGTTTACTTTACTAAAATACAATATTTTTGAACAAATCTCAGCATGGATTTATAAAATCCAAATCCACTTGTACAGCTTTAAATGAGTTCGTATCCGAAATCGTCAGCTCTTTGGATAAGCGCATATTAACACTCGGATTGTTTGTTGACTTTTCATCTGCTTTCGACACTGTTAGTCATGAGTTTCTGTTGAACAAAATGAACCGTTACGGCATACGCGGCACACCACTAAGACTATTTGAGTCTTATCTATCGAATAGATCCCAGTTTGTTAAATTACCACAGGGTCACTGCAGTAGCCGATCGTTCATGTCAACTGGAATCCCTCAAGGATCTATTCTTGGGCCCACGTTGTTTATCATTTTCGCTAATGACTTAGCCACCTTGGCTCCGTTAAACTTAGCAAGACAGATTGCGCTAGAATCTCTATGGCTAGCGCCAGCTAGCGCCACTTTGAGTTCAGCTAGCGCCATTATAGATTTTGCAGAAAAGCCCTTGATTTTCGGGGGGTGCTATGTTAACGCCAGCACCACCATTGCGTCCGATCATTTCCAAAAGCAAGCGCTGTGTTCGTCAGACCTAGCGCCAGCTAGCGCCACAAATTTTAGAGCTAGCGCCACCCCCCTATAGTGAGGGGAGCAATTTTTCCTAGCACCACCATTTTGTCTTTTCATTTAAAATTTTGACGTTTTGTGTTCTGCTGACCTAGCGCCAGCTAGCGCCACTTTGAGTTCAGCTAGAGCCATTATAGATTTTGCAAAAAAGCTCTTGACTTTCGGGGGGTGCTATGTTAACGCTAGCACCACCATTGCGTCCGATCACTTCCAAAAGCAAGCGCTGTGTTCGTCAGACCTAGCGCCAGCTAGCGCCACAAATTTTAGAGCTAGCGCCACCCCCCAATAGTGCGGGGGGCAATTTTTCCTAGCACCACCATTTTGTTTTTTCGGGTAAAATTTTGACGTTTTGTGTTTTGCTGACCTAGCGCCAGCTAGCGCCACAAATTTTAGAGCTGTCATCACCCTCCAATAGTGTGGGGGGAGGGGGCACCACCATTTTGTCTTTTCGGGTAAAAATTTGATGTTTTCTGTTCTGTAGACCTCTAGCGCTCAAGTTAACCTAGCGCAATTATAAATTTTGCAAAAAGCCACTTTTGGGGGTGGTTTATTAGCCTCTAACACCACCATTGTGTTCGATGACTACCAAAAGCAAGCGCTGCGCTGTGTTCTTTAAACGTAGCGCAGAGCTGGCGCCCAATCCCCAACATTGTGGGGTTCTTTTTTTTATAATACCACCGGTTTGTTTTTTCGTGTACAATTTTGCTATTTTGTGTTTTGCTGACATCTCCCAGATAGAGTCAAAATCTTAAGAGTAGGCGCCACACCTAAGTAGTCTGGGACAGTTTTTCCTTGCTTTATGACTTGGCACCACTGAAATATTTTGGATTAATTTTCTAGTAAAACGAGTGGTGTGGTAGCTGAATCTGCGGAAAGTGTTAAAATAAGGAAATACAGTTCAATTATTATAGAACAGAACCATATTTTTATACCTTTCGCAGTAGAGACATTGGGACCTTGGTGTAGAGAAGCTCGAAAATTTTGTGGAATACCTGGGAAAACGCATTACCAATATTACTGGGGAACCCAGAGCTACCACTTACTTACGACAAATTTAAGTATTGCCATACAACGTGCAGGTAACGCGGCCAGTCAGTGTAATGGGGACCACGATCACCATGGAAGAAAATTATCATTTATTAACGAGCTCCTAGCGAGTTTATAATTTTGCGGTATCTGTCCGTCTGTCCGTCCGTTAGCACGATATCTCGATAACGAATGGAGCGATTACGATAAAATTTTGTAGGTGGATTCTTTACGAGATACTTTATCAAATTTGTAGATCGGAGTTCGTGAACTGGCAATGTAACGCAAAAAATAAGGAAGGCCCTTTTGACATCTCCGTGAGTTATGAACCGAATTGCATGAAATTCAATATGCGTATAGCTTTAGCCATATAAAACGCAATTCCAAAAATTGAGCCTAATCGATCAACATTCACAATGCTCTTTTCGCATTTCGACCATTTATAAACCGAATTGCAAACTTTTTTATTTATGAAGGATTTAAATGAAATTTGATACATAACCACTTGGAATAAAAGTAAATGTTGGAAAATTAGTAGTTGTGATAAGTTTTTCTTAAATATTTAAAAAACTATACTATTTAGCGCGAAATAAAATAAATAATCTACAGTAAATTGCGAACAAAAATGGCCTCATATATAATCTTGCTAAATTGAACCATTCCAGAGTTACGGAGGGTGTAACAGTAGAAATTTTTCATCTTTTTTTTAAGATTCTTTTTGAAAAAATATGAGATTATCACTAAGGAAACTATTTTTTTTTATAAAACCGGTTAAAACAAATTGTGCTTTAGTGACCGGTGGTATGTTACTGATAAGTCCTTGAAGGAACGATAACCTTACCACCTTCTCAAGGGGGGCCATTTTTTCAAGAGACTTCCGCTATGAGGGACAGTAATTCCTGGGGAGTTGCAGGATGTGTTGTTATTGCTCTCAGGTGTTCGACAATCTTGCATTCCCACCCACTTCATCGGGTTCTTCTTCTCATGCAGCCACTGCTGCACCTGTTCTAAATGAATGTTCTACCTGGTAGCTGCTGAAGTGGGGAGAAGCGCAGCCAACTTGAACAGTGAATGTATAGCTTGCAAGTAACACTGGTAACGAAAACAAGCCAGATCTTCAGTGTTCTTTACTTCAAACATGATTTCATTTTTCCAGAAAATCGAAAAAATACGAAAAATGCCTACTTTTACACCCTCCGTAACTCTGGAATCGTTGACTTGAGCAAGATTATACACAATACTCATTTACCAACTGGTGTAACTTTTTACCAAACAATATGTGGACTGTATAGAACAATTTGCAGTTAATGGGAAACTTTTACTTTTGATGTTTAGGTTAAACCGATTTGTCGACTAATTGCACCGTACTATATTATGAATTTTTAATTTTAAAATTTCCATATTAGGTACTGTTTCTTGTGAAATTTTTCTGTTTTGTGCTTTACTCACAAAACAATTCTTTTTGTAAGTCACAGTATTAATTTCACTACCACAGTATTGCGAGCTAAATCGTTTATAACACAGCGCAGTGCAAAATTTGAAAATTTCAACGTACGTACCTACTCATAACGATAAAGTCGTTAAATCAATCAGCATATTTGTTAATTCTGCTAAAAAACAAAGAAGTAGTTCTTATATACTTATGTGTAAGTTCCGTAGCTAACTAATTTTTATGGTGCAAATAAGGCATATGTATTTTATATGAT
>NW_022170249.1:51308018-51424807 GCF_008802855.1 Photinus pyralis
TTCCTATAGCTATCTTTAACAGTTTCTGATTTATTCCCATTTCATTGGATTGATCTCGGAATTGATGTCATTTTTTTTCGCATTTTCTTTTTAGTAGATGGCCATGATTTTATAACAATCGAATTTTAAACAAATCAAGGAATGGAGTCTTTAATACCATTGATTCTAGTTCTAGTCTAAATAATTCATTCATAAATAACTCATTTATTAAGGATATAGGACGGAAAATTTTTGAAAAATTTGTTAATCTTGCATTTGCAATTCAATTCATTTTCTTAAATATTCTCTTGTAGAGCTTTGTATCCACTTGGCTTCAACGTTTGTAAGTGCATTAAGGGGTACAAAAATTTCCAAAAAATTCAATACAATTTCGTTCCCCAAGTTTTTAGAATGAATGTAGGGAAAGCACGCGGTCCCGCGATTCTGCCTCATTCAGCCAATAATAACAATTAAATTCCAAAATAGTGAAACCTACTGCGAGTCATTTTTCGATTTTTGAAAAACTTATGTTAAACCTATAACAGTGGTGATGGATTAGTGTCACTAGATTTGTTTAAAATTCGATTGTTATAAAATCATGGCCGACTACTAAAAAGAAAATCCGAAAAAATTAGTGTCAATTCAATAAAATGGGAATAAGTCAGAAACTGTTAAAGATAGCTATAGGAACATGTATTGTCAAAATATGCCCATTTCGATTCTCTATCTGATGAAATAGTAAGAACATGGTCATTCCATTTTAAAAAACTGAGTTTTTAGTCTTTGAAGTTTCATAAATTTGGATATCCATAGGGGCGGTCGTACGCAACTTAACTTTTTTTTAAGTGCACTAAAAGAAAGCCCTATTCATTCTCTATGCACTGATAAAAATAGGTTGCCATGACTACAACCGTTTTCAAGTAATCAATTATCAAGGTACCATCTGCATCCGCCATTTTTTTTCTTAAAGTCAAAATAACTTAAAAACCATAAATGGTAGATATCGACATATGGGTATCAAAAGAAGTGAAATTTCACGTAGAATCCAAAAATGCAATAAAAAATAGGGGTTGCCATTTAAAATAACGAAGTTACTATCTACTTCCGGTATATATATATATATATAGGAAAACTGTTACCTACTCGAAGGGTTCACGAGCTCTTGGACTAGTAGAGATTAGCATTGAAGGTTATTGATTGTGAATTATTGTTATTAATTTGTGAATTTGTGGAAAGGTACGAAAGTAGGACACACATCTTGTGAGAGGGATTATTATTGGCGCCACGGATACTACAGTCAGGTTTATTAACTAGTTTTGTTTATTTGGCATTGATAGTGAGCCAGCGAGCGAGGTACAGGTAAACAAGGCAAGTCCATAAAGCCCATTTATGTACACGATACATACACAAAACTGTATATAACGACTGTAACAACAACTTTTTAAAGAAACAATTTTTTTTCCGCGAAATTGAGATTAATATAACATCAAATAGTATGGGAACTTGATAATTTTGAATTTTAATTTTCGAAAACGTTTAGATAAGCCAAAACCCGAATAATTTGGACCGTTGAATACGTTAGTAATGAAACTACTGTAACTAAAAAATGTTTTAACGTTTGATTATGGTGTTCATATCGAACTAGCAGCATTAATAATAACAATAATAAATAATAAGTTATGACCCAGTTTCGGAAAAGTTGCCGTTTCCTCTATATATTGTTATGCATTTTCTTTAAATTACACATCTACTATCTAGATTCTTGAATATATGGCAATTGAAAAGAGCGTTAGTTGCCTTTGGTGCTGTACATTTGTCACCTTTGGCACCTCCCTTTTTTGTTTAATCGTCCTTTAGCATTGGCAGACGTGTTTCCTTTGCTCGCAGACGTGTGTTTCCTTTGCTCCTTAATTTGCAGTGAAAATAAATTGGTAATCAGTCAGTGTTGTGATATTATTTAGATTTACTGCAACAAGAAATGATGTTAACCTTGCAACATTTATCGCGGTGAGTCTGTGCGAATTTGATAAGGCAACTTTTTGGGCTTTTCTGGTTTGTCAGTGTGTATGTGAAATATGTTAGCTTTATTCAAAACATTTTAGAATAGTTTTGTGTGAATTGATCTAAGCGGGTCTCATTCCCTGCATCATCCTCTGTTCTCTATTGTTATCTCCTTCCGAGGTCTACCTGTGTTGTCTTAAGTCGCTGCGAACGATCGCGTAGCGCGGAAGAAGTGTCCATTGTTAATTCCTTTAATTCGTATAGTATTCCTAACTAAGATTACCCAACTCGAAATGAGCGGTAGTGAATTAAGTAATACAGAACTGCATAACCTATTAACAAACTTGATCAAAAACCAAACTGATATCATTACTAACAAATTTAACGAAAGCGTTAATGCTATTAAGGAAGAACTGTCTAACGCAAACGTTAAAATAGTGGAACTTGAAAAGCAGAATGATGAATTAAAATCTCGTGTTGAGAAATTAGAAAAGTCTATAATAAGTCCAATAATGTGATATTATTTGGAATATCCCGCGCTGACAACGAAAATAAAAGCAATCTGCTCAACTGTGTCCTATCAAAATTTCGTGATTTACTACAACTTGAATTCTGCCGCAAAGATATTGCAGACATATATCGTATTGGTACCACGAACCAGAGTCCAATAATATTAAAATTTGTTTCGTGTTTTGACCAGCACGATCTTTTTCAAAACGCAAATAAACTTAAAGGCTCGGGCATCTCCATTGCGCAGGACCTTACTTCACAACAACAGGCGACTAAAAAAGCGTTGCAACACTATTAAAAATTGCAAAGACCAATAATCTAAACCCAAAAATATGGATCTTAGACCAAAGCCTGTTGTTAAAGAGTCCGGAGTTTTCAAGCCTTCAAAATCTCACTAAGTGCCTATACAAATGTAAACCGATATTCACTATTAAATAATCAAAAATTTTACTATACTTTTTCTTATAACTGTTTAGCTGAGTAATAATTATTCCTCAACGTAATTTCTATTTTATTATTATTTTACTTCTTCCCCATTCCTATATTTTGCCATGCCACTAAAAATAGGACACATTAATGCACGGTCTTTACCTGCACATTTCTACCAGTTTAAAGATTTCATACTTAAACACAACTTTGATATCATAGTGGTTACGGAAACATGGCTACAGCCGGATCTCCCTAATACACCGTTTGCCATCCGAGGATATCAACTTCTAAGATTTGACAGAATGGCACGAGGAGGAGGCATAGCTTGTTACTATAACACCGGGATTGGCATTTATGTTGAAAAAACGTTGGTGAGCGCGCACTTAGAATGTGCTTGGTTGAAGGTGGTTGCCAAAAAAGACACTCTCTCCCTAGGCTGCATATACCGACCTCCTGGTACGTCATTTCCCTCTTTCAGAACCGAGTTTGAAGACCTAATTACCGACTACGCGATGCGGTCATCAAATATGATCTGCTTGGGGGATTTTAACATTAATCTTTTTGATACCAGCGATACCAAAACTAAAGTTCTCCTAGATATCTTGGAATCTCTTAACCTAAAACAAATAGTTAACACACCAACGCGTGTTACCGAAAACTGTAGTTCTCTGATTGACCTCATCATTATTAATAATACTTTAACGATAGACAAATGTGGCACGTTGTTCAGCGATTTCTCTGACCATTACGGAATATTCTGCGTCACTAATATTAGCAAACCCAAAGCGACTGCGCGCTCATTCAAAACCCGTACATTTAAGTTTTTTGACTATGATCAATTTGTCACCGACCTCTATGACATTCCGTGGTTTCTCATCTTCGACATACCAGATGCGGATCAAAAACTAGCGTTCGTGAATGCCAATGTACTAGAATTATTTGATATGCATGCTCCGGTTACGGCAGTCCGCACATCTAAACCTTTCGCTCCCTGGCTTACGTACAACATCAAACTCATGATGAATGCCCGAGATAAAGCTTATTTACGTTTCAAGAAATCAAAGAAGGATAGTCACCTGCAATTTTATAAATCCCTGAAAAATGAAGTAAACCGGGCTATAAAACGGGAGAAGCGTGCTTATCTTACCTACCAATGCAAACGTAAACCCAATGACAACAAACATTTGTGGAATAGAGTAAAAAAGCTACGAGTTGATGAAAAACAGCCAAGTATCCCAAGTCACCTGAAGGATTTGAATGCGCTCAATCTACACTTTCTTTCTCCACCTACAATTACAAATATAGCCGATATTGCAGACGAACCAGTACATCATGGCACTTCCATTACTGAGACGTTCAAGTTTGATCATATTTTACCAGAAGAGATTACTATAGCCCTTCGAAAAGCAAGAAGCGGTGCTTCAGGATGTGATAACATAAACCTTAAACTCTTGAAGTTATGTTTACCACTCATAATTGATTATGTACTTCATTTGTATAACTATTGCATCCATATCTCGTATTTTCCATCTATATGGAAATCTTCATTAGTTGTACCCATCCCTAAAAGCTCTAGCAGTTTTAACGATCTCCGGCCGATTAGTCCGTTACCGATTCTCGGCAAACTGTTTGAACGGTGTTTAGAATCCCAGTTAAGAAGGCACATCACTACCAATAACTATTTACCTAAATACCAATCTGGATTTCGTCCTGCGCATAGTTGTAGTACTGCGGTAGCCCACATTATTGACGATGTTATCCAAAGCCTGGATGCTGACCAAATATCAATACTTATCTTGCTGGATTATAGCAGGGCTTTTGACACAGTATGCCATAAAACATTATGTGACACCCTACGAGCTATGCATTTGAGCGTCGAAGCTCTTAACTTGATACAATCATACTTGGACAATAGGTATCAGCGTGTCACTTTCGAAGGGGAAACCTCAAACCCACTACGAGTTGTACAAGGCGTTCCCCAGGGTGCCATTCTCAGCCCTCTCTTGTTCAGCATTTATACAGCTAGATTACCATTACTGATAAAAAACTGTAAATACCATCTTTATGCAGATGATACGCAGCTGTATCTATCCTTTATATGCTGAATTACGCACTGCTCAGCTCAACATCAATGATGACCTGGAGAGAATTTGCACCTATTCTAAATCGCACCATTTAGTAATAAACCCGAAAAAAACGCAGATGGTTTTGTTTGGACCCAAGACAGTACTTGATTCAGTGCGCAGGGAACTTGATGTACGTATAAATGGCGAACGAATTCCGGCTACTGAATGCGTCAAAGACTTAGGCATGCACCTTGACTCTAGTCTCAGATTCCACGCAAATATTTCATCACTAGTCAAGCGTGCGTTCATTTCGCTGAAGCAATTATACATTCAACGCCATTTTTTTGACACTGCGGCAAGGAACATTCTATGCAATGCACTTGTCTTGTCGTGTTTTAATTTTGGCGATGTTATCTACTCATCCTGTATCACCAAAGCATATTCGGCGAAAATTTAACGCGTCCAAAATGCCTGCATAAGATTCACCTATGGCCTGAGGGGTAGACGTGGCATTGCAGAAACTCTTCGCAACAATAATATTTTATGCATGGAAGAGAGACGATTTTCATTCAGCTGTATTCTACTGGCGAATTTTTGAAATGAAAACGCCAGAGTATCTCGCCACAAAAGTTACCTCCCGTTCTAAAAAACAACTAAGTGTGGTAGATATCGTCAGTTGCTAGTGATACCCAAGCACCGCAAAGAAATCTTCAAAAGATCATTTAGTTACAATAATGGTGAAAACTGTCAACTTTATCTTAACAGCACCAGGCATACTTCAAGGCTCCGTGGCATCACTGAAAAGAACGATAAAAAAGCATATATTGGCTACACGACGAGTATGAATTACTGTCAACAGTTTCTTTTTTTTTTGTTCTTGTTTCTTTATCTTTCGTTTACTTTCGAGAGTGTATCGAGTTTTTTTTTGTTTTTTTTATTTTTTTCGTTTGTCAAGGTCAATGGTAGAACGCTTGATGCAGACCTTTCTGCATTTAGGCGAATTGATCTTTTTGGCTGAGATTGTTTACTTACACATTATATATACGTCTTTTTTTTTGTATTCTACATATTATATTCAGTCAATAAAGTACAATTATTATTATTATTATTATTACTTGTGACTTTAAAACATGTGATTCCATATAGGTATTATATTGGCTTGGTTTATTAATTATTTAAGAACACATTTTCAATTACATAGTCAAGAGTGTTTCCGACTTCAATGTGGACTACACATTTTGGGAAGTACCAAATCTAAATAACTACACACTAAAATCAGGAAAGTAAGGCTTTACCAATTATATAATACTTGCCTTACTATGCAACTTGAATTCTTAAGGGTAGTTTCTCTATCTGTAAACAATAAAACTGAACATATATTATTGAATTATATAAGTACTTATGTGTAATTAAACGCAGGTTCTATAAAGAAGTTAAATGCGCACACCTTGCTATATTCTTACTTCAAAAAGTATAGAAAAATAGTCATTAAACAAAAAATTTTCAAAAAGGCGAGGATTAAGAATGTTAACGGGACGTTTTTGGTTTAAACTAAAAATGGCGATGGAGAGACTTGTGCAAGAGCGAGGTATTTGATATCCTTTCAGTTAGGTCCTGTAACGGATAGAAATTGCTTATCGGCGCGAATGTAGAGAGAACCGATAAATTTTTTTTTAATCTCTAAAAGCGTTACGTTCCTTTTTCTCCTTTCTACCTTTCACTAGAATTCCTTTTAGTTTTTTGTGTGATTATAAATTTGATTTGAAATTCGCCTGTCTTTTCCTTACATCTATTGTTCAGTTTTTACCCTCTTCCTATTTCTTTTGCTTCTTTAATCTTTTCCGTATGGTTTTATGCTTGTTTTATCTTTTACCCTGCTTTCTACGTTCTGTGTCGCTTCTTTGGTTTTCTCTGTAGCGTCCTCTATCGTTTGTTTGTTGCATTGATTTTCTCGCCTTACGTTTATTTTGCCGACTGTTTCCCCCTAGTGTCCGTTACTTTTTGATTTTTCCCCAAATTTTGTCCTTGATTGCGTGTTCGTCTTCTAATTTGATTTCCGGGGGCAATTCCAATCATCGTCGTGCGTGCATGAGGTGCAGAAAAGTTTTTGTAATTTTCGTCTCAAGCCTAATTGGGATTCAGCCTCTTTTTGAGATCGAGAAAAGTTCCCAGAAATGTATCGTTGCGAGCTGCCCATATTTTGGGGATTTATAGGTGACTCAAATTATACGCAGTTTAGTTGTTCCACTATTGTAATAACAATCTTTCGGTGTGCGCTTCTGTTTCATTGTCCGTAAGTACCCTATTGGGATTATTTTGTTCGTACATCCTGTATATTTTTTTAGAATTATATTAAATTCCTGTAACTTGTACGCCGATTGACTCGTCTTTAAGGCCTGCAACACCTTGTAAGTATTTTTTTGTCGTGTACTATTTCTCGTTCCCTTTTTAGGACCTTTTTATTTTACTGTATCGGTTTTTGTTTATTTTTAGGTTTATTTTGTACCCCTTTATTCCGTGTCGACCACGTTACAAAAGTATGATCGCACTAAAATGCAAATTATCACAGACCAAGTAGACTGGTTCACTTTTATAAAAGGCAGCGTTATAACAGGTTCTAGGGGCACTTCAGACAATATTTGGCCAAATAGGCGTTTTTTACTAATTTGGACCTGCTGAACACGAATATCGATGTTGGAATCTCGAAATCTGAACAGGAAGTTCAGAATTCAAGATGGCGGCCAATTTCCGAAAATGTTGATCTTTTCACTCATGCGAGCAATTTTTTCGATCTAAAAACGGATTATAATGTTATTCTTGACGGAGGTACGACACGATAATAATAGAGAACAAATGTTTAAACAATGATATCATAGTTTTTCTAACGTCAAAGTGCGTAAAAGTGGAAACCGTTTTTTATAGTACCTACTGTATGGGTACTGTTTAAATTTGTTCACATCGTGTAATTATTAAATTATTTCTGTTTTGGCAAGCATTTTGGTTCCTGTGCATTCTGTAATAGATATCCGCGATGTTCCATTACCTCACATATGGAAGAATTTCCTTTCATTAGAGGTAAACAAAAGAAACGAGTTATTGTCGCATCACCTTGAAGACGCCTCATTTGACGGCGTACTGGTGATGGCTGGAAGCTTCAGTGACGAAAGAAAAGTTTTCTGTAACCGTCAGACGACACAGATTTCCTCCTTAGAAGCTTTTCACAAGGAAGTGGATACTAGGATAACGCTACAGATACAGATGTATTTCTGTTGCTGCTTCATCACTTCGAGAAAATACTGGCAAACGAAGTTTGATTGCTGACCGGTACTTCAAGAAAGATATGTATTTGTTCCTATCCATAATGATGTGCAGAGGAACTGGCCAAAAGCAGTAGTAACGAATATCCTGTCCTTTTACGCTATCACAGGAAGTGATGTCACGTCATTTGCTGTTGTGAATTTCCCCGCTTGGATGCATTTATTTTTATTTATTTATTTATTCTTGACCTTTATTTTTAAGCAGGGGGGGGGGGTTCAGGCAAGGCTGGTCTACCAACCCAGCCCACTAGACATTTACAAATATCTATATCCGAACCCGGATGTGAACCAGAGAGTGTTTCAAAAGCGCTCTTCTTTACTGTTCACGCTGGGTACCATACTCCTCAGCGAGAAGATATATCTTTTGTAAAAATCTTCGTGACAAAACTATACAAGGTTGGTATCATAACTAGGTACATGAAACTTCACTTGTTCAGAATATCGACCTGGCTCGCATATTTTAGGTGGCGTCTTTTCTTCTCTTTAGGTAGCCGATACCATAGCTTCCACCGACGGTGCGCGTCCCGCTTAGTTCGGTAGGGAGAAGTCGTTACCAGACGTCCGTTTGGAAGAATGCGGACGTCCCTTGCCCCATCTCGGTTAATCAAGTAGGACTTCCCAGAGTGGAGAGCAGTGCCAAGTTTCAGGAGCTGCGAAGCTTTAGATCTAACAATTCTGAACTCCATTCTCTTGGGATTCCATCTAATCTTCTCTATCATTTCATCCATTTCCATAATTACGGCATATCAGGTGTAAATCGCAAGAGGTAGTTCTTTGACCTTAAAACTCTGAAATGTCGCCCAGACTAGCATATCTACCCTTGATTTCCTTGGGAAAGAATTGAAAATGGCTACATTTCCATTCTCAAAACGTTAGATTAATTCCGAAGGCTGCTCTAGATATCGTCCTTTGTGGTTGTAAATAGGATTGCTCGTCAAAACTTTGTAAATGTCGCAAGGCTCAGTTGATTTGTACTAGGTACCTAATTCTCAAGAAGACAATTGACCTAACACCATGAAAATAAGATAAATTTGCCTTCACTTTTCTATATGCTTTCATACTTTAATAATAATAATATATCCTGAGTAACGGTAATTAATATCTACCTAGCAAAATAGGAATCTTCCGAAACACCGCAGTTTAGTTGAACTCCTTCATTTTTTTCATTTAAAAATTAACGTAAAATGCGAAAGATTGTAGTTATCAAAACTGTATAAGGAGAATTATGCAATATAAACGCATGTCGGGAATACTTATATGTGTCGGGATTACTAGAAACAATCGTTTTGCAAGTCCTCCTTTTAGTAAGGAGAGCTAGGAATTTCTTAATTCTTAATTTTACGCATCCTGCCGCTAAAAAACTATTACATTATTGTTAAAACAATAGTTAACTATTATTATCGTGACGTACGTCAGGAATAACATTATAAATAGTTTTTAGATCGAAAAAATCGGTCGCATGAGTGAAAAGATCTAGATTTTCGGAAATTGGCCGCCATCTTGAATTCTGGACTTCCTGTTCAGATTTCGAGGTGCCAACATCGATATTCGTGTTCAGCAGGTGCCAATTAGTAAAAAAAAGCCTTGTTGGCCAAATGTTGTCTGAAATGCCCCTAGGACAGAGAAACTTCGAAAAGTGAACCAGTCTAAAGGTAGTAGGCGGTATACGAACTACTAGCCAACTGGGGTTAGGCAGACAGGGAAAAGCCACAAATGAAAATTATTTTGCATCTGCATTTCCAATGGCCCAATGAACGCGCCAACTATTAATGAGTGGATAAAAAGAAGCCGATTCACTTTGTAAGGAAGCGCCCAAAAGTTAGTTTGCAAATTTAAATTTTATATGGTAGTAGTAATGTGTAATTACTATCTATAATCCAGTGTGTGGGGTTAATTTCCCACTGTCAGAATCGAATGTAGAGATCGTTAACATCGTTAACAATTATAATTCGCAGAAAGTCTGTATTTGGAATATGTTTTACGTATGTAAATCCAGAAACGCCGATAATCGATTACCTAATCGATAAATAAACCACTGCGACTGAAATACTTCTAATCCACATAATGGATCTCACGTTCAGGTTTCTATTTTTTATTGACTACTAACCCAATTTGTAGCTAAAGAACACATGGTGCTATAATCACTGTCATCGTGTCCCAAAAGTTGGCACCAGTTGCGTGGTGACGATATTCAGTGAGGGATATATCATTACAACAAATGTACTTGTCATGTTCAATATTTATCGCAGCCCATTTTGGGTTGCCCTGAAAATCGTTAAGCAGAAAACTCGACAAAAGTGTGTTAGAAACTCGTACTGTAATTTAAACACGAAACAATCAAATGTGAAGATTCATAAAATTAATTGTTTGACTATTTTAAAATGATAAAATAAATGTAAACGGTAATTCCTGAAAATCAGTCATGCTTGAATGCCTAATACTAATAGGTATTGTGGCGTACCATTAACTGCACAGATGACGCCAATAATTTTAAAAAATGAGCTGTTTCTCTAAAATTTGGCTTTACAACGGGCAGTCAACTTTTGTACGCTGTAAAAATTCACCTGTCTCCAGAAAGCAAAGAATAAGGGGTGTTATTCCAAACATGTAATACAGAGATATAGACTTCAAATTACTTCAAAGCGTGATTCATCTATCTATGCTACAAATGGTTTAACTTTTATCAAAATATAGCAGAAACTTACGATGGATAATATCGAAAACACGGAATAGAATAGGCGTTTTTTGAACAACGTTCGGACAAGTAGTAATGTGACTATGCACCTTGCTCCATATTCTTATTCGTAGAATTTTATACATAAAAATAAATGTACAACACGATATACTAATCTCATGAGTCATGACAAGCAGAGTTACAATATACAATATAGGTAAGGTACACCTAGAAGATGTAATTGCAGACAAATCAAGTAAATTGATAGTGCATAGGGATATTTGTACTTTTAATGCTAAACAAAATCAAAACTTGACTAAAAACAACGTCAGAAAACGCAGCTGCACGTCGTTTTGATAAAATACCACCCCCAATGATCGATTAACCGAAACGTGCCTCCAATGTTGGTGGTAAATGTTTCTGCAAACGCGTTATACTTATAACTCCAACCACCTGCTGTTCTACAAATTACAATATCACGGCTGCAGCGATTCAATCATTATTACGGCGGATTACAACAAATTATGGTAGATAACGAGCTCTAGCGAAATAATTAGTATTAAGGCATTGGAATGGATTAGAATAATTAATTGTTGCCCTTTCAAAATGGAAATGAAAGTTACGAATGCCCTTTTTTACAACTAGCTTCCGTTCATTAAAAAGCCCACGAGTTTAAACGATCATCGCTATTGATAAATGTAGAAAATCTAGTACTTCAATCAATTTTCTTACGTTTATGCTTTGACATTATACTAATAAATTGTTAGATGCTGATTACTAAAGTTTTTGTATGGCGCCTATCAATACCATTCGACACATCACAATAAATTTGGCGAACCAACCATTTGTAATAACACTAAATTTTTAGTTAATTCAGTAAGTGAGGACGCCGCACAATTTACTCAGTTTATGCAGTAAATGATGTAACAGCCCCAAGCTCTCAACTGCAATTACTAATGTGGCAAATATTCCTCCCTTTCAAGCATTCAATTTTAAACAGGAAGACTTACGTCTGTATATGGGATTACTTAAAAAGGGAAAGGCCGCACAAATCGGGAGTTCGTATTACAATACTGCATTAGTGGCTATACAAAGACCTGTTGATGTAGAATGCCACCAATTGATTAAAATGGCATATCCGCAAACGACTTTAATCATTATTTCAGTGAAGTTATCTCATCAACTACAAAAAATCTTAAATCAGGCGTCAATTACAATACTACTGTCGGATCCACTAACAAGAGTAAGTATTCCCCGCTTTTCTTTCAAGACGGTGACATATATAGAAGTAAGAGATATTATAACCTCACTTAAACAATCACATTGCAAGGACCCCTACGATCTCACGATATGTGCAATTAAATTGGTTCTTAATCTAATTATCGTACCTCTGACAAAGCTAATAAACTTATGCATCCAAGAGTCAGTTTTCCAAGATTGTTTAAAGGTAGCAAAAGTACTGCCCATCTATAAAAAGGGTGATCTTGGTAACGTAGCCAATTACCGTCCAATATCTATACTACCAATATTTTCCAAGATTATAGAAAAGGCACTTAAAAAACAACTGATAGTATACCTACACGGGAATAATATGATCAATGAAAATCAATTTGGTTTCCGGTCTGGTTTGTGCACTACTGACGCAATCCTAAAAGTGGTTTCCTATATCTTGAACGCTTTTGAGGGAAATAAATTTACTGCGTTAATTATGTGTGACATGACCAAAGCTTTTGATTGCGTTTCTCATACACGGCGCGTTAATTCCTTAACCAGTTATAATTTTATGGACTCCAGTAAAGCTATGGTACGATCGTATTTATCAAACAGATATCAATACGTTTGTTTCAATGGCAATGTTTCATCCACATCTAAAATTCAACAAGGGGTACCGCAAGGATCGATCTTAGGACCACTATTGTTTATAATTTACGTAAACAATATTGGAGATTTACTGGCCAACACTAACTTTGTCATGTATGCTGATGATCTAATCTTTTTCCATAAAAATGACAACTCCAGCGAGGTGTTAAAACAGAATCAAGATACATTGAATACTGTTAATCAATGGTGTGAGCACAACAACCTTCTAAACATCTCCAAAACAGCATCTATGACCTTCACATTAAAGTCACTGCCTCCGCAGAAGTTGAAATCGGCCAAATTGTTAGGAGTGGAACTTGACCCCACCTTAGACTGGGGAGTGCACTGTGATTCTGTGTGTAAAAAACTTTGTATCGCGATATACGCTCTTAAATCGCTTCGTGATAATGTGCCGCATAAAGTGATGTTGACGCTATACTTCGCGAACTTTCACTCACAGCTATCATATGCCATCCTCGCGTGGGGCAACTCCCCATCAAGACACCGTGTTTTCGGCCTACAACGCAGAGCAGTGCGCATCGTTGCTGGTATAAGCTACCGAAGTGACTGTCGAAATATTTTCAAAACGTTGAAAATACTCACCTTCCCAAGTATCTTTATACTAGAGGTAATTCTATTGATAAAGAAACGTGTTTCCAACTATGCTACTCACCAGTGTATGCATGAATATAAAACCAGAGGAAGATATAACATAATTCACAAGGAGTTAAGGTTAACGAAAAGTTCTCTAAGTTTTGAAAATATGGGCAAAAAATTTTACAAGCTACCACATGATGTTCGCGATCTTCCAATAAAATGCCTAAAAACCAAAATCAAAGCCTTCCTGCTAGACAATGTCTTCTATTCAATTGAAGAATTCTTAGAAGCGGATAATATTTGAGTTTGTACCATTTTTGTAACCGTTTGTCTCTTTTTCTCGTTATATTACTTTGTTATTTACCTTATTGTTTTTTTTTGTTAATATTTACTTGATTAATCATATTATGTTAATTTTGACGAGTGTAAATCGCAGTGATATTAGCACAAATATACAGGGTGATTCCTATAGTACCTGCCACCGTTTGGGAGCGTATAGGGGGTGCCTAGGGGAGTATTTTGATATAGGACACTTGGGGTCGGAAATCTAAAATAAGGGCGCCAGAACCAAATTTATCTTCTGGAATTTCACGCCTGTATGTAGGCAACCCAACCGACCGACGTTTCGCGCGGAGCGATGCAGAGCGAGTTAGCGCGAGGAAGCGACATGGGAGGGAAGGAGGGAAAACGACAGTCAAAAGCAATAACGTTTACAAGTGTTCAACGTGGCCACCGTTGTTCTCAATGCACTTCCTACATCTAGCCAACTATTATTATACTATTGCCATAGTGTTTATTCACTTGATACGCGTCGTTGCAGACGGGATTTCGTGGGTTTAAACAAAATTCTGATCAAGTGTCAGCCACACATCGCCGCCTGAGATCGCTCCGTGTGCACCGCCGGCCGGTTGGGTTGCCTACCTACAGGCGCGAAATTCCAGAAGGTAAATTTGGCTCTGGCACCCTTATTTTAGATTTCCGACCCCAAGTGTCCTATATCAAAATACTCCCCTACGCACCACCTACACGCTCCCAAACGGTGGCAGGTACTATAGGAATCACCCTGTATATTATTATTATAAAAAAAAATATTAGAAAAACACCGGAACGCAACATGCTTGTTTCTCGGCATCTGTTTCTTTCTGAAGGGTAGGTATGTGCAGGATATGTCGCTGCGTTGCAACGGAATTCAAGTTCGGATATTCAACAAGCTTAGTTTAGTCATGGCCTCAAAGGTAGTTGGGCAGCGGAGCAACTGTTGCAATCAGATCTCACAAGACATTGTTCAAAAAGATATAGCATTAAAAGCAGCGCGTGCCGACAGTAAGACTATTACCAAAACAGATTCGAATGTAGATATAGGTTCAAATAGAAGTTGTGATGGGCTATTGCATATGAAAGTGTTCAAATTTCTGTTCGTTTAACAAAGTTTCAAAATTCTGAACGAAAACTATACAAAATAATAGTATATTAAGATACAAGTGTATAATCAAGTCTTTAAAGCACGCGCAACGAGTTTAAGGGCACGACGCAAAGCGGAGTGCCTTTAACGTTGCAAGTGCTTTAAAGACCAATTATACACGTGTATCTTATAGTATTTTTTATTATACCTGCAGTATAATTTAAAAATAGGAAATACAATGAAGTCATATTGACGTTATACTCGAATACATGTCTAATTAAGTGGGCTGGGTGTTCGTAATTTCACGATTGCCATGGAAATGCACTTGACGTTTGCTTACAAAAATCATCGTCTTTGTGAATTAAACATTTCCGTTGAAAAAGATAATACACCGCCCATTAAATTGATTGTTGTAAAATCTAAACAAACGTTGGTAGGTGTAAAATCCAACTCCAGTAAAGCCTATTATAAAGAATATGAAAAGTTGTTTCCATGGATGAATAGGAAAGTTACTTACGAATACAGTCTTAAATGCGTCGATAATGCTGGCATATATGAAGGAAATGTCAAAGGTATTTAAATCTTCTATACTTTGGTGCATTCATTCAAAACTTTAAAGCAATGCTGCGATTAAAAAGTGGAACAGATTTGGAAGCATACCCTAAATTTCGCGCGTTTGTGAAAGCTTCAACCAAAGGATAGATACAAAAGCCAAAGAAATGTTCTGCATTTACAGAAAGCGACCTAAGAGGAGTTTTTATTTCATCCAGATGACAGTTTCAAAAGTCATACTTGAAGTATCGTTACTTAGCAACTTTAAAGCACGTGTGTTTTAAAGGCCCTTTTTCGCACGCATTTGAGTGTTTAAAACGGAGATTGTGATTCAGGTACAATAAAAAATTATTGTTTGCAGTCGGCTAGCCTATTCTTTACCAAAATTTTACCTTTCTGGGTGGTTTTTCTTACTGCAAATGGTCTGGCAGAACGACAAAACCGCTTTCTGGTAAAAATGTCAAGATGCGTGATGTTAGAATCCGGTGTATCCGTACTGAAGCCATTATGACTAGAGTTTTTATCAGATATCGGTGCCCTTCATCTGCAATTGACTTTAAAACCCCTTACGAAATCTGGCACGATAAGAAATATAAGTAATCAATTTGAAACACAAGCGGAAAAATGTGCGCTGGTTGGTTTCGCCGAAAACACGAAGGATGTTTATCGGTTATGGAGTTTGGAGCAAATAAAGATAATCATCAGAAGGGCTGTAATCTTCCAAGCCGAGATTTTTCCATTTAAACCACTTGTGTCGACAGCACCCAGTGAATACCAGAAGATTTGAGATTAAACATTTTGAGTGCCAATTCCTAAACGAAATCCTAGAAGTCTCTACCGATGAAAATTATGATAGTAAAATTGTGCCCGGAGGAGAAATGGTTGCTCAGAATCAAAACGCGTTAGATGTAGAACTGGAAATTCTAAATCAAGAAGTTGCAGTAGCAGAAGTGATTCACAACCAAATGGAGGCGCAAGCTGAAATCGATAATCCTAACAAAGGACTTGTCCTTTCTAGTAGAGCACCGGTAGTAAGAAATCTATCAATGTTGCTTGCCATGTTGTGTGTCTGCGATCATGTCCAGTTATCAGGAAGCTGTGAGTGGTCCAAACGCACTTACATGGGAGGACACCATCAATACAGAATTCCAGTAATTAAAAACGCAGGAAACCTGGAAAATTTTGAAACGACAACCAGGTGCAAGGGTAATAGGTTGCAAGTGCGCGTTCGCAATCAAAAACGGAGATGGGGTGATTAAAAAGCACAAAGCTTGACTTGTTGCACAAGGTTTTTATCAAACTCACCGAGACCGTGCTAATTAAAAAGATAACAGTATCAACTGAATACACAGGAATATATGATGTTAATAATGTCGACGTTTTCAAAAATACAAATGCACCGAGACCGAATCCTGATGCGCGAAAGTATTTTTTCTATTTCGATGTGGAAACAATACCGAAACCGTACTTGATTGGCCCAGTTTGCGTGCGTTTCTAGACAGAAATGATGCCGAAAGAAATATAAACGCATTATTTTTTTTATTTTGTTGGATTGGTACCCCTTGCTTTTTTGCTGTCAACGGTATCCGTCAAATCAAAACTAAACATAACCTGTAAAGTGTAAATAACGTACGAGGAACTTGACCGATTGTATTAATTCCGATTAATTTTGAATATATACTCCAAAGGGTAGAACTTTTTTTATTTTTACTTAGCGTAGTAAAATATGCCAGCAGTACATTCTTGCTTACTTTTTGAACTCCCCTTCTCGGTGAGCCAGTTTTCAAAAATTTTGTACTCCTCGTACTTTACTTTCGATTTTACAGGCAGTAAATTTAACGTCGCTTCATTGGCAATCTCTTGGGTCTCTGATGGGGTACAAGAGACGTGTTTGTCATCCGTATTCATCGTAACTGCCGCAAAATGGAATTATGACCAAATACCTAATTAAAAGTTTGAAGTTTGAAAATACAGGAATCAGGTTAGCCAACGTGAAAATAAATGAATTGTGTCTATTAGCAACATACACTGAATGATAGTTTAAAATTACCTAACAACGCCTAAAGGCAATATTTATAATTTGTATAATTTATTATTTAAAATAAAAGTCGAAATAGAAAAAATAGTATAAAGCACACGTGTCATTTGTCTACTTGTCGCACTCGGCTTTTGCCGCATTCGCCGCTACGCGGCTTATGCGGCAAACTACCTCGTGCGACAATCTTCGTCAAATGACACTTGTACTTTAATATACTATTACCAGTCTTGATAGAAGACATAATGTAACTTTTGAAATAGATACGGGTGCAGGATTTTCACTGATTCCCAAATATTTATTCGAATTTTGAAAAGCAAACTTTGCGGATTTAACCCCCAACAGCAGTTTCACTCGATCTGGAACAAGCTGTTTTAAGATCTTAATAGACCATCATTAAAACGTGTGATTGGCCAAAGTCGGTCACCCGTAGAGGAAGTACACATTTTGAGAATGATCGCGATCGAATTTAAGGTAAGACAAACTCATTTATTTTTAAATATCTGCCGCTAGATTAGCGAATTTGGCCCAACTTGGACGGCTCAATATATACTCAAAACAATCGAAATATTAATGCTGGCCTATTAATTTAAATATTTCGGGGTAATTGTTGGGATTATTATTATTATTAGTCAAGACAGTTGGCAGTAAGTAAGTCCAAGATAATTTATGAAACAAATTTAAAAGAAAACGACAGTAAAACATTGCCAAGAAGTAAATGACGGGAATTAAACAAAATTAATTGTATGTATTCACGGTGATTCTGTGGGTCTCTGCAGATTACTAAAAGCAATTTTTTGCGCATACCCAGTGGTTGCCATATAATAGAGCACAATGCAGTTAAGAATATTCTACAAAAGAAAATATCATCTCTTCTTAATCTTAGGTCTGTTACTTACTGCTCCTTACTAGATTCACATATAGTATTCACATTTAGTTTTCTATTTTAATTGTCTGTATCTTTAAGTAGTAAGAGTCATGTGTAAATTCAACTGGCAATGAAATACCTATCTTCTCAAAACACTACGGAAGGCTCAAACAAAAATTGGTATACATTGTACCTAAGGGGTTGACCTTTGCCAGGTCAAACGAGAGACACATAAACAATTAATCGTTTTCGATTGCAGGTTTGCATTGAAGACCCTGGCGGCCTTTGATTTCGATTGGATTTAAGTTTTCGGTAACGTTTCAAAATTCCTCATCTACTCTAAACAGTACGGTCAAAGGTCAAATAAAGAAGGGGCCTATTGTTGTCGATTCACGGTAGTCTTTCCATCCTGACCGCAAAATAACCCACAAAGGGTCATTGGAGGTTGGAGCACTGGTTTAGGTATAAGGGCGTTTCTTGTAATTGATTTAAGCATGACCAAAATTCCAAAACCATCGCATATTCGCATTTGCATTTTGGCGAGATAGGGATTTCAATACAATTTGAGTCACAAATGGGGTTGTTATACTATCATATACAGAGTGGCCCAAAGAGAAGTATACAGAGGGCTTTTAGGGTATTAAATTTAGAAATTTCGAAAAATCCTCGAACACGTCAATTTTGTATTCGAGGGGGACAATTTTTGGAATACAATTCACGAACCCAAGTCTTCACCCCTCTACGTAGAGAGCTTAACCCCTAAAATTTTAAATGGAATCCTATGGCAAATGGCACATTATTTGAAAGCCAATTTAATGGTGATCACAATCTGCTTTGCTTTTTAAATTCTATTGATTCGTTTTCAAGGTGAACACAATTCCGTTCATAGTATTTGAGTTCAAAGTCTACGTTGATTTGTTTTAGAATTATTTCCGTTCCTGCGCTAAGGAGTTCTTTATCGGTGCGTAAAAGATAAGCAGGTACCTTCACTGAAAGTAAACACACGTGTGGAGATTATCGAAGACGCGCAATGATTGATACAAGTGGGGGCGACGGTCTTTCTTTGGAAGTTTTGCTAGCGGATAAAGTGAATGTGACTGGTGTACGTTGACAAAATGATAAAGAAGGAGGATTGCAAGAACTAGAAAGGAAGAAAGTTTTTAAAAGGCGAAGCAGACACAAAACGAGCCTTTTTAGTCCAACTTTATGGTTAGACTTTTAGGTGTTTAATCAGTCAACCTTAATAAATGTTTTTTTTTGGTTAAGACAGTCAGTCTTGGTGGTTGTAAATTTGTTGTTTGAGATTGTATTGCGTCGTTGTAAAAGTGAATGTTCTAATTCGAGGTCAAGCGTTGTTGACGTTTACGAAGAAGTAGTTAGTGTTTTACTTTCCAGGATAGAAGGGTTCTCAAGATATTCTCAGCCTCGGTTGAAACCCCGCCCACTTAAAAATAAAGGCAAAATTAAAAAAAAATGTTTCTATTCGCACCCGGGATTATATTAGGTGTCGATTAACATTTATCAAATAATTCTTGCGAATGGTAGGAGGCGGTTAGGCTGTTGAGTTTCTCAAATTAATAAAATTTAAGTCAATATCAAGATTTACATCGTAGTGGAGGATGGACGTGCCGCTTTCTGAACGTTTAATTTTAATTTAAAAAATATTCCAATTTGCCACTAACATAACATAACCATCACATTTCTCACGCTCCTACTACATTTCAAATTCAAAGAACCTACCATAATAAATTTAGCAAATCGAGCGAATTTACTTGTTCCAAAAGTCTCTAATAATGATATATTACAAAAGCTAGGTTATTTATGCTATATAAGGATCCAACTGAATTATTTAATTAGAATTTCTAAGAGGATTACTATGTAATTATTCAATTAACTTCTCGTTCATTGAGCAGTTACCAACTAAACTACCAAAATTTAAATTGAATTATTGCGAAGTTTTCCGACTCCTGATGCTTACCGCTCAAATTACGTTAGAAGTTACGGATTTACTAAAAAAATCAATTTATTCTATAAACGAGAATTTGTTGAGAATCTCAAGTAAATTATTGATGTGTTTCGTATATCAAAGATTAAACTTGCCACTACCGGTAATGGTGGCGTAAATTAATCCAACAATGCAGTACAATATAATCCAAAACGAGAGGGTGGAAAAATCTCCTTATACAGAAAAATTCAAATCTCTACATTAATTTTTAATACAATGGCACATTTTTCTCAAACTCTTACCAACAGACCTACTTGTCTATATACATTATTAGGTTTATTTTCCAGGTTCTTTTAATATAACCCGATTAAAGGTAAAACACACATGAATGGTGTTCTTTTCTTTGAAAGAAAGTCCATTCTCTTTCGAATACGGTCGAGATATTTATTTCTTTGTTTTTATACGTCCATTGTTTCGTTATTTTGGTTTTTTCAGTATAAGAAACACATTTACTACTGGAACAAAGCAAGTGTAATTTTATCAGCCTTCAGGAAACGGCTGAATAAGATAGAATTGACAATTCAACGCTGTAAATATTTTATATACGCACTACCTACCTATATATTGTATTGTTCCTTGTAATTAGGTCGTACGCACGCAGTAGGATTCGAATGGTGTACGTTTCCTATAGGCGTCTCTCTCTCAAAGAAAGTTCCGTAATTTAGTCTGTCAGCTTTTGTATTTAAAGTGATACGGTTGACAAATGATATTCGTTTCTCAATTCCAAGATGAGAATGTCAGTAATTTATGATTTAAAATACAATTGTCCAAAACTTGTATAATAAATTATGCGCTGATAATAAATAGGTTTTCCCGTCTGCGGGAAATTTCCATTTTTTGGTAGCTAATAACTTTATTTCCTCTTTGTATTTGATTGATTGATGATTTCCATTGTGCCGAATAAAGGCATTATATTAATAATCATTATGCAGAGATTTAATGAAATTATAGTTCACAATTACCTATTTATTTCATATAACGTCGCAGCCTAGCAACAAAGGGAGGAATTATAAGTCTCTTTCGAAGGATTAGTTCCTTGTTAATTCGTATTTATTCACCAGGTTGTTGCGCTGCTATCGTGATTGTTATTCACTGAATGGTTTGGAAAAAAAGCGGATTATAGAAAATTGGAAAAGTTGACATATTTCTTTACCTAGCTTATAGAGGATACAAAAAATATAAATGGCGTAAGACTTGAACAATGCTCTACTTCCTCGATACAATTTGTAGGACATAAAAATAACAACTTCATAATAGTAAAGAAATCGTGTATCATGATAGATTGTGCTGTTTGATATTTAAAACACATAAATATTTGCTTCCTGGGCACGAATACTTTCAATGCATGTAACGTAAAACGATAATATCAACCCCATTCATCAAAATTAGTCCTACATTCCATTCAATGGGTTTTGACACACGGAAAGCTTTGGAATATTAAGAGTTGCTTCTAAACGTTCACCTAACTTTTGCTTGTCATCATCTATTTTGAAGACTTCTCTACTTTAATCAGCAGCTCTTCCAATTTGTTTAATGCGCCAACCATATATTTTTAAGCAACAGGCCATATAATCATTTATTAAGTTCATTCCTGTACCATTGTTGAAATCACAAAGGTCGAGTTACACTGGAAGCAATCTATTTATATGCGAATTTCCCGATCTTATCTTAAAACTACGAAGCTGTATCAAAAGCATTATGCGCACTAAGTAGTAGCTGTCCTGACCGAAACACTGCAGCTGTCTTGTTGAAGAACATCAGGTAATATTTTTGCTCTATTGACCTACATCGAAATTATTAGCTGAGGACTTTATTTGTAACTGCAAGTATTATCAACCGGTTATCCGTTTGGAGAATATTGATATTCAAGTTCTTTTGTTATGTACAAATTTAGTTATTTATACTTTGTTAAGATTTGGCCAACAGCACCCTTTCTGAGTTCAAAGATAACATTTGCATTTCGTCGACACTCCGTGAAATAACACTTTTATGCATATCTTGGTTATCGATACAGTGAAGTTGTAATTAATACATTTTTTGTGTTAGTCCATTTAAGGAATTTAACCTACGATACTCCTGCGGAAGTATATTTCGATAAGTATTTTCGGACTACGAGTGAATCCCTTTTTTTGTCATATTTTTTCAACTACTATTTGTACCATTTGGAAACCCTTTGTTATGGTTTATACTTTGTGAAAATTTAATTTCCATCGATTTCAGTGATTGCTTGAGAGTTATTGTTTATGTTCAACACATTCAATTCAATTTCTCTATCCTTTTAGCTTGATCAAAAATTGAACAAAGATCTTCACCTTGCTCTCTCTCCACCCTCTCCCCCTCCCCTCCCTCTCCCTCTCGCAAATAATTACATTGCTTTGGTTGTTGTTAAGTGGGGCGTTCAGTAGCTTTTTAGTAAGTGTAATGACGGACGGAAGGGTTGGTATTTTAGCAGGGGAAGTAGCTAATTAAATGGGAGCTAATTGTTGATCAGAACTCATTATTAAGATGCGACAAATCTACTATAAACTGACCTTTCATTAGAAACAGCTCTCTATAATCTACGCGTACGGTTATAGGGGGTGAAATGACAGCATTTAGCCTGTCTGGTCATCCCAAGCTGACGCTAAGCTCTCCTGGACCTGCGAACACTTCGATTGGCGATGGGGGTAAGATGGGATGGGGTTAAGATGGAGCTCATACTTATGTAAGAAAGGGTTACGCCGCGCGCACGTGTATTATTTAGAATACACATCCTGCGTCGGACCTCTGACTAGGGTCCTCGGTCTTCGTCTCATTTTACATAACAATAGCCCAACAACAAAGCACGGCCAGCACGATGGTCTGCACAATTCGTTCACCTCCTACACCTTGGAGACACTCACATTTCAGGGCTATTATAGCCAAACTGATGCCCTACTTAGCATCCCTTACGATCGTGACCAGAGCGCATAAGCAACTTCACTCCCTTAACACGATCCCTTAAGACAATATGATACTTAAAATTATAAAAAGCATTTTGTGAACATTACTCAAAAAGGTTGAGAACCGCTAGCTCATCAAGAAGCTTAGTCGGACTGTTGAGTCTATTGTGAATTTATCGCGTAACTGAAAACATTGTTACAAAGTTGTCCAAGTTATCTGTTAAAGGAAGTTTTTCTCCATCATCCAAGACGATATTTTACTTCAGTAATTACAGCGAACCCAGTTTCGTCTAAATTGAGATTCAAATGCAGTCAAAGAAGTGAAGTTCCAGAAGCAACATCAGTTCGTTTTTTTGTTTATTTGTTGTAAATCGCAGTTAGGGCCGGATATTTTGGATTACTAACACTTTAAGATGATTAATATTTCTTTAATTAATTGTTTCAATCGATGGCGTGTTGCGTGTATTCTGGCCCTGAGTGCTCATTTTTATTTCAGCCATTTGATTGATTTTGTCTAATAAATTTCATCTGTAAATGTTCTATGCTGTATTCCATCACGCCCAAATTACGATCCCGCGAATTTTTCTTTTGGTGCCAGATGTTTAAATAAAAATGTGTAATATAACTCTTTTTTTCGTTGTAGCGGATACTGGACGTGTCCTGGAAAAATTATATTCATTTCGTATAAACGATTTTGTTTGTCTGTGATTAATTGAGCGAACTGGACAGGTGCTTGTAGGTGGTTTAGTGACCGCTTGCCATTGCACATATTAATATGATGCTATTGTTGGGTGATTGTTTATGGAAGTACAAGGATTGTGTATGCGACGACAGTATATGAAAAATACCACTGCATCCTTGAAGGAAGGGAAACATCCATTCTTTTTCCAAATTTCCGAATATGTGTCGTAAGTAAGTTGGTGCTTAAACTAACAGGTAATTGGAATAGGTAAATCTAGAAAACGTAAATAATGAAACGATAGAAATAAATGATGGCTCATGTGCTTGTCTGCTCCAGAAAATGAAACATTCCTTGCATTACTTGATAAATTGTGCTCGCTGAAGTATATAGTTGAACAAAGATGTAATTAAATTGTATGGCTGAAGCATCAAAAAGGGAGCAAATCTCCATAATAAATCAAGAAAGAGATAAGACATTTTTGAGGTTTCTTTGTTGAAAGTTAACGGAATCCTTATAAACTATAAACGAGATACAGTAAAGTCAATTTCAGAGTCGCTCCAGATTAATCAGCATCTGCCCGCGGAAACGAAACGGAGAAAACCGAGTGTAGCTTGTAAAACTCGATTTTTAGAGAAGTTCGCCCCTGAAACGTATCTAGGGTAGGTGACTATCAAATGTTTCATGATCTCCTTAAATGGGTTGGAATATAAAGGTACAAAGTTTCAAATACAATCCGATTACTGTTTCGAAGCAGTTGCTTTGAGTACAAAGAAACATATTTCAACGAGAAGGGATAAATTCGAAAGAGCCAAAGGACATCAAAAAGGAAACGTATTAATTGCTTTCTTTTAACGTGAAACTCGAGACATCGTTACTAAAATAAATAACGTCTTTCGTTTAGCTCCGTCGAATTTCTTAATATCTTTGGAACGATATAATTCTATTTTTATTTTATTATTTTTCCAACGTAACCGTTTGGGTTTTATTTCACTAAAATAAATGGTTACTAGCAAACGTTCGGATTTCCGCGGATACATATCATCACGACCAAAAAGAACCTAAACGAAAATGTTGACCAAAAATAAACAGCCAGAAATAGATCGGTATGCGCATACTTCTGTTTAGTTACCGCCTGTACTTTCAATAAATATTATACAATAGACTTGAGTGAACGGTATTTACAAAAGAAGAACTGGGTCATTATATGTATATACTAAATGTTTAATTGCAGTGCATTAACTAAAGATTACTTCCTAAAGCGAGATTATTTATAACGATTGGGATCAAGGACCTTTAAATATACTGCATGCATTTCTTTCGTTTGTGTTTACACCGTTTTTAGGATTGCGATTGACCAAAAACGCTTCTGAAATCGAATTGGAAGAAATTTGAATATTAAATAATTGCGTCGAGTAAGCAAAGCATGTAACCTACATAAATATGGAGGTTTTACTAAATGTGTAATTAAAGCTCATAATCTTTACATATTCGTACGTGACCTAATTAAGGACTGCCGGCAATTAATATGATCGAGGACTTTCTGCTATAGGTACAGATAATAAATTTCTCTAAAAGGCAATTACCAATTAAAACTTTTCCTTCACTCACTTTTTAATTTTCTGTCGTTTCGCATGGAAAACACTTATTGGTGGTAAACTGCACTCTCATTAAGCCTGATCACATAAGCAATACAGAAGTATATTCACAACTTTGCTTCATCTCCCGAAAATCAGCTCTAATCGTTAGAACACATTTCCCTATCGCTATTTTCCTTAAAAAGGACCAAAAGCACCTTTCTTATGTGAAAAGGATATACGAATAACCTCAGCAGATCGTTTTCGGATAGTGTACATCAATTACACTCAACTCAACTACCTAGTATTTTCATTAATTAAGCTATGCGACATTTGCAGTAAACCCATTAATTAGTCAACAACGCCATCCCGAAAAAGGCGATGAAACTTGAAAATTTGAGCCATTTTGATACAGATTTTAAATGGTCGAGCATTTTTGTTTTGTTAATTCTCCAGAAAATGTAAGTTGTGCATATGTATGGAATAAATTCATGTTTTGCCTCATTAGAAACTGGTTGAATATTTTAAATTAAAAAGGGTGTCCTATAAAACCTTGAGAGGAATTTTAATTATTTATTTTGTAATAACCCAGGATGCAGTCGAGAAGCGACTGCGTAACTCCAAACCAACAATCAAACCTCCCGTCAAAACTAACTGAAACCCATGGCACATGATCGTCAAGTAACAAACCTAGTGATAGGACCGTTCATCGGGAAGTGTGTATCACTCTAAGTATCTACCAACATAAATAAAACGCAAGAAATGGGGAGAGTGAAATTGAATTAAATCATTAATTACAAAAGCAATTAAATCCAAATTCAAATTAGGGTTGCCCTCTCATAATCACACGAGAGTAACTCTCGGGACCTTCCCAGATATGTACTCACTTACTTTCGCACTTCTTTTTCAATTTGTATTTTACAATTGCACATTATAATAGTTTTCAACCCGTACGACAACGTCGGGGAATTTTAGTTCTCTCATCATGACTACACCGATATTTAAAATATTGACCACCCTCTTTCGCGGACATGAATGTTCTCTTTCTCGCTCGAAGAAGCATTCGTTCTTGTGCAATTTGAATTGCTAAGATTCGCGGTTAAACATTTCCAGATGCGTCTTTCGCCTTTAATGAAATGTATAAAAGCGAGAACGATATAATTCAAAAACTGCCGCAACACAATTTAGAAGTATACATCAGTTTTTTAATTTGGTGCAATCATAAATGAGAGAATGTTGTTTTTACTTAGAATAATGATTTTATAGAATAATGATGCGTAATTTTGTTTATATAAGCCTTTTAATTTGTTTATTAATTACTATTCAGATAGATTTGCCTGCATTATTTTGAAAGTTTGTCTCATGTTATTTACGGTTACTGCGATAAGATCGTTATCGCTGCGTAATTAGTTTCAAGATAAGCACGTGTTATCGCAAGTAGTCTATTTACTCGAAGACGCGTAGAAAATTAAGGACGGAGGAAGGAAAGGAGACGAAAGAGGAAGGAAAGCAAACCGAGACTTTTTTGGTGGTGGACGTTAATCGTTTCCTTTTGTTTGGTGAACCTTTTTTTAGTGTAGTGGCAGTCTACCGTAGTCGAGTTTGTTTTCGAAAGACAATCAGTCTCATCTAATTGAAAAGTTACAATAACAAAAAGTTAGTGCTTTAAGAGATTTTTTTAATACGTCCTTAATTCGAGTCGAGCTGAAGTGTTTGTCTATGCTTATGACAAAAGTATTGTCCATCGTGAAGCCTTTCTTTAAGGTTTTCCAGTTAAAGAGAATTTTTCCACCATCAAAGAGCCAACATTACATCCATAATTACAACGAACCTAGTGTCATCTAAATCGAGATTCAAGTCCAATCAAAGAAGCGAAATTCCCAAGTAGCATCGTTTGGTGTTGGTGTGTTTGTGCATCAGTTAAAGAGAATTACAGTTATGGCTGGATTTTAAGGATTATTAATAATTTAAGGTAATTAAGATTTCTTTTAATTAATTTGTTCATTCAATTTCTTGTGTGGGGTATTTGTCCTTTAGCCCTGATGGGCGACCAACACATGTTACGTTGCAGTTCCGATGCTGAAATGACCTCATGACAAATTTGCAGTTGTAACCAGGTAGCCCTAATTAAGATGACTGGTAGTTATCGCAATTTGGAAATCTCTGTTTTAAGAACTTGCTCTCTGTGTAGAGATAGATCAAAATTCGATTTGTAATACGCAGCACAGAGTTCGTTGATACCAAGCGAATGTAAAAAGGGTGTACATTATTACCTAAACTATAATCAATACTGTAGGTCCGTTGCTTTCTATTTATAAAGGAGTTTAATTAATTGATTAATGTATAACCTTGTTGCTTCTCGTGTTGCACACGAAAATGCAAAACTTCAAAATTAAATTGTTATTTTGCTTATCAAGTGAAAAAAGTGCGCAACGAAACTCTAATTAAGATTATTCAAATTCCTCAATGTAACAGAAATAAATTAAATTGGCGTTGGCAATTAAACTTTTTTATTTAAAAAACAGAGAAACGCTCTTAAATAACCGTTTTCCTAAAAGTTCTAACACGCTACCGTAATATTTCAAACTTTTTGTTACCTAATCGATCATTCTTTATTCTATTCAGCTTCCATTTTGTTATTTCTGGAACGGATCTCGTTTCAAATGCAAAAATCTGGTACAAAAAATGAAGCAAATATATCATAGAATTTATTGCTCCACTTTTAACTCCGGCGCGCTTTTTCCCTCATCGCGAACAATTAAATGTGAAAGAGGGCGGAAAATTTTTTGTCAGCTAAATAGTAGTAATAACAATAAAAATAAAAAAAATCAATTTTTAGGTTTGGAGTTATTAGGTATTCAATTAGTTTTCGTATTTTATGTAGGGTAAGGAACTGAGAACGAGGTGAAAGAGCTCGTAGCCCCTCTTTAAGTAATACTGAACCGTAGCTTCCAGATATAGATTTAATTATGCCCCCAAGACTTGCCCTGCCATTTTCTTTCCTCTCTTAAGCCAATCTACCTCACCCATTCATTGCTAAATTCATTAACGGCGAACTAATTAGTATTTAAAAAAAAGAGAGAAATTGGATCATGTTCCGTCCTCATTCATTGGAATTAATGCATTTATATATCGATCTTGATGTTGCGCTTGTAACTGAAACCATTAAAACCCAAATTATTTATTCCTAAACCGTGCATGGTGGTTTATTATTTATACATAAACTATTTACCCCTTCAATTTACGAAGAGACAAAGAAAAACTCGAACACACATCGATTTATATCAAATGTTGATTGTGTTTACTTACGTTCGTTTACACTAGCGCTGAAAATAACTCGACGTAGTAAAAATTACATTTATTGCCACTCGCGTCAATAGGTTTGATTTTGTGTTATCCAATGACCAATATAAATTCAATTTTACAAGCTTGAATTTCTAATTTTAAATCGAACCTGTTTAAATTTTCGTTTATACAGTGAATGTTAAGTAAATAAGTTAAGCACTTCAAATACAGAGCAAATTTTTCATCGGACAAGGTGTGATTATCGTTAAGATGTTTGAAGTTTTCTGTAAGTGAATATTTTTATAATTCAAAGTTCCTCCTTTTTTTTTCAAGAATTGGAAAAAAATCTCTTTTGAATCTTTTTTTTTTGAATTTTGAATTTATCCCTATTTTTATATGTTACTCAATCAGCCTCGATTTTACTGAAGTATAGCACAATTTTAACCTTTTTGCTACCTCTAACATTCGCTTTGAAAAATGTACTCTCTGTAACTTCGGTACATTGAGGTTTCAAGGCACAAAGGTTGACATCCCTTTTTGGGTTTTTTCAACTTTTATTTTTTTCTTTTCGGTTGATTCAATTTGTTCTTTTTGGAATTTCAGTGCCAGAGGTTAGTCAGTTTTTGGATTTAGGGGTTTCTTTTTTGCCAATCGCTATTTTTTTGCGGATAATTTTTGGTTTATGCTTCAGTGGCTGGTCAACACAGCTGTTTTCTGTCAGAGCCACACGATCGTTTTAATATCATTGTAATTGACTTAACGTAATGTAATTTGGGTTTTCAGATGAAGTGATGGGTGTTGAAGGCGTTACGTTTTGCACAATTTTCTTTTTTAGCATTCGAATTTTTCTCGAATTTTTGTGATGATCTACTTATCGTCAACTGCAGCCGGTTGCTGGAGAAGGAACACACGTTAACAGAAATAATTGATCTTTGTCGGGTACACGAGGAAATTACGACTCATTCCAAGATAATGCAACAACCACGCCAATCAAATGCAGAACCAACGGCATTCACCAGCGAAAACAACAGAATGAGGAACGTAATAGGTACGGAAAGGGCGAATGCATTCGCTGTGGACGTAAGGACTGCCACGCGTCCGATTAACTGCCCAGCACGAAAGATTAAATGTAACGTGTGGCGTAGTGTGGCACTTCACTGCACGCTGCAGGACGAAACGTGACAACCGATTTGATAAGACCTGGAAAACCACACAAAAGGGACCGACGAAAAAGAAAATAAAATTGAGGTCCATAGTTAACCAAATAGAACGTATCAGCGAAGGAAACGAAGATGAGTATGAAGCCTGGAAAGGAACTTATTGCATCGTTCCACGCCATAGCACGGTTTCCTTAATAGTTGAAATAAAGAAACCAGGTAGGCGAAAGGTATAATTTTATTGAGCGC
The DNA here is from genome assembly GCF_008802855.1 of Photinus pyralis. Lineage (NCBI taxonomy): Eukaryota > Metazoa > Arthropoda > Insecta > Coleoptera > Lampyridae > Photinus > Photinus pyralis. The sequence goes on from NW_022170249.1 coordinate 51,338,182, forward strand.
GTGGAAGAACCAAATGCCTGGCTATCTCCGATTGTAGTCCTATTTAAGCCGTCTGGCAATATTCGTATATGAATATGCACAGAGCAAACGACTTTTGAATCATTCATGACCAAATTAAGAAACGCTAAATATGTTTCTCGATTAGACATGGAAATTTGGAAAATGCATATCATTAATTAGAATTAGAAGAACACAGTCGAGCCATCAGCACATTTAAAATCAGGGTAAGTTCGGCACCCGAAATTTTCCAGCGTATTTTTTATTCAATCGCTGGCGCGAAGTGCGAAAATTGTGTGTACTACCTTGATGATATCATCTTATTTGGATCTTCTAAAGAAAAACACCAGGAATGTCTAACAAATATGATGAACGTATTACAGAATAATAACGTGCTATTAAACAAAGAAAAGTCCATTCTTATAACGCTAGCCACCAATTAATGCGAAGTCGCATCAATTGGACGGACAAGCATCGACGCAGTTTTGACCAACTAAAAAAGCCTTGACAAAACCAGAATCCTGTGTTATTTTCACCGAAACAAAATCATAAGAGCAACAAGTGATGCTAGGCCTATGGCTTTAGGAGCAGCCCTCATCTAAATTCACTAGGAGCAGACTACCAAAGTAATCTCGTTTGCCAGCAAGTAGAGAGAAGATACTCGCAAACAGAAAAAGAGAGCCTCGCACTTGTTTGGGCGGTGGAACGGATTTATTACTATCTTACGGGACAGTAGTTCGAGCTAGTTACCGACCACAACCAATACATTGGAGGCGATTTTCAGGATCAAAACCACCAGCACGAATAGAACATTGACTTTTACGCCTACAAGCCTTCAAATTTAAAACTATGTACGAACCAGGAACATCTAACATAGCAGAGGCAGTCTCAAGATTATGCCGGGTGACAAACTTAAGCTCTTACGCCAACGAGGCCGAAATCGACACAACACTTCAAAACAGCCTCTACCTCCCATAGAAATGTTGAGAAAATTATAACATCCATTTAGTCCACTCAGCCCCTTACTGGCCTCAAGCAAATGGAGAGCTGGAAAACTCAAATCGAGGACTACTTAAGTGGCTGCAGATAAATATGTCATGCTAATTTTGACATGTTTTAGTCAAAATATGTGTGGTCACAAAAAATGCATCAAATTCATGTTTTTGACATCGAAATAATGTGGTCTTTTTCCCAAGGATCTTGGTGTAAGAATAACGATATTTTGACATGTTTTGATCAAAATACGTGTGGTCTCATCAAAAGAATTAAACATCTTTAAATAAAACACAGACGGTTATCAAATGTTCATCTGATGCACCTTTTTCGGCATCAACATAATGTATAATGCGTTTGATAGCTATTACAACTCCAAATTTATGTGTAAAGGAGCATGTTTTTGGCCCCCTTTATATCCTCGAGGGAGTATAAAGGATCTGAGGATCCTTCCTAAATGAATAATTTGTAGGGGCTTACATTTCGCACAAAAAACGCTGTGACGACATATGTCTTCAACCGTGTATTTTACAGTTCAAGTCCGCAATACATTTTAGTGACTGTAATTTCTAAAAGCGTATGTCGCCATTAAGTTTTTTTATGTCTTCTGTCAGTAGTTACCAATGATATAATTATGGTAATTTACCAAAACTCCATAGTTCTCTGTTCAAGTTCAGATAGGTGTTTAATAAATTGTCAAGTAGGAGAAGGTCTTGTTTCCCCTCGTTGGCTTACCTGTCCCGATTAAGCAGTGTTACGCGCATTTTTTAAACAATGAGGTAACTAAAAAATCTAGTGCGATACTGGTGCCTGACGCAAACGATAAACAAACAAAAGTGTGTGTTGGGAGCTTCCCCAGCAAGCAATAGAAACGTCTACTGATAAGTGACAAATCCTATCTTCCATCCTTTAAGACGGGTTTTAAGGTCAAAATTTTCAACGGACTCCGTTAGCCGAAGTGTGATGGATTACACCTAAATTTATGTCCTCATTGCATGTAGGTACTACATCGTTAAGATGGTAAAGTGTGTCGCATTAGAAGACCTCGTGAATTTTAACCAAAATCGCGTCAAATACTTGTTTTAGTTAGTTTGAGTGTGAGTAAACAAAACAACCGTCGTCCGTCAGCTTAGTCAAACTTTTCTAAAAGGTTTGCCTTTCAATGAAAGTTAAAAGTATCTACCGTCCGAAAAGCCACCAAAAATATTCATCTTATTTATCAACGACCAGATTATTTGGAATATTATAGAAAAACTCTAAGTAATTTTAAGATTTTTTAATTTTATTTATCGACTGGCTGCGTGCGGGGTATGTCCAAACAAGTTGTGCTTACATGTCTTTCGAAATAAATGATTGTCATTGTCATTCAACTAATTGTGTGTTTATTCGAATCCTTTGTGCTACCCAGACAAATTTTTCTATTTGTGCCCAAGATTTATATCAGGTGTGAATCAAAATTTGTGTGACAAATTCTTTGGAAGTTGGTCAGTGGCAGATACCGGATGTGTACCAGGAGATATTATAAAATTCTAAGTTTCAATTTTAATTTGACTTGAGCTATTTGGACAGGTATTTTGTGGGTGGTCCAGTGACCGCACGCCATTACACACAGCAATATCTTATTGTTTCCTTAACTTTAATACAGTACAGTCTCTATAATCCGAGATCATTGGAGTTGGTGGTACTTCGGATTTGGAAAAACTCGGATTACACGGAAAAAAACAATAGTTATTTATGTATTAAGGGCATAATAGTGATGTTTATATTCTCGACGAGGGCGACGAGTTAAAGAGAGTATAAACATCAGTTTATGCCCGTGGTACATACACAATTTTATGTTTTACAAATAGTTTCCTTCGTCAAAATTCGTTTACAAAATAATTCATTAAGTTTGATCGAGTATGCGTGGTTCGAATTTGTTAATGTGATTGAAACCATCCAAACGTCAAACGTAATTTTAAATAATTCAATTCATCGTGAATGAGCAAGAAGTTCCAGAAACTATACGAAATAAGGCCAATCTTGTGATTTAGTAGGTATTGACAATTAATAATTGACGTTTCTAATTTTCAATGACCTGCAAATATTTGTTTGTGATGTCATTAAGTATAAATGAGTTACTATGGTGATACTTAATGCCCTAGGGCATAAAGTAGTACTTTATGCCCGCGTATCACAGATATAAAATGTGCTATGATAGGTTAGTAAGACATAAAATAATTTTTTATCATAATGTAGAATACACGTTTAAAGTTCAAGATAGATAAACAGTGTCACCTGGTACATAAAAATGGTCTTTATAGGCGTGTACAACCTTAAAAAAACGGACAATAACTTTAGAACTACACCTGTTAGAGTTGTAGTGTGCTATTGACCTTCAACACGTCACTCACTGGCTTGGAGTGAGTAGCGCAAAATATTTCAAGCACACGGCGATTACATGAAAATAAAATAAGGTTTTGAGTTTTCGAATTTTTTGTTCCTTTTGAACCTCGAATTGCACGGAACGTCGGATTACCGCGACTCTACTGTATATGTATTTTTCTTGCGTTCAGTTAACAAAACATATCGTAACATAACAATAGAACGGGTGCAAGTACATCTGTCGTTACACGAAAATTGCATATTGCTACGGGAAAGTACTACACCCATTTTCCGATGGCTGATTAATCGTTTGTGTGATTTCAAAGTCGATTCGATAGGCCCCGAATCGTGAAGCGTGTGGCCCTGTGATTCCTTAGCACACTCTTGTATTCCCCCACGTGGCTTATGGGCTTTGATCCCGAATAGCCTATCAAAAAAAAAAAAAAAAAGTACTACAAGCTAAACTGCACCAAATAACAGATCCACATGTGATCATTGCACCGAGCTCTCGCTTTGAGTCCTTGCTGTGTTTTGTTGCACACTTTCTTGCAATTCACCCACCAAACTGCGTGGCACATAGGCAGCCGGTAGTTACCCTTGTAAGACCACGTAGCAATTGATGCTAATAATTCATTGCAGCTATACGGTAAGTAATTTTGACGATTACGCTGTATGACTCCATTTTTGCAATGATAATAATAAGTAGATATTACCAACTTTTATTTTATAATTGAGGTTTTTATAGACAGTTTAGCACTACTTTAACAGGTGACCTGGAAGAAAATTGGAAAACATGATGTGACGGCTTCAACAATTTTTGGAAAATGTTTGATTTTGAAATAATGACAGAAAACTACTGTAATACAAAATGTCAAAATCAGTTACTAGACCATAACTGTAAAATTGCAGATCAAAAAACGACCAAACGTCACCAATGTATAATTGATGTTTTGCCCGACATGGTTACCTTTCCTCATGGAAGTTAGGACGAAATTATCTTTTCCTGTCATTTGCCAGAAATAAACCGTTACGAAATCATGAATCACGGTTAACAATGCTCTTTCTCAAATTACGTTCAGTTTTGTGTTTACTTTATTATTAACGCGCCACAATTAGAAAAACATCTGTACAGGAAGGTTATTTGTTTTCGCCCGTCAAAAAACTTAGCAACGCATAACACAACTCATTACCAACGGTTGCCAGATGAGAAAAGAATAATGAATTATCGTGTTCCCAAATAACGGTGTTAATGATGACTTAAGTTTAAATATTTATAGATGCAAAACGAACCTAAAGCTCACATCAAAGAGCAACAAAAATCGCTAGCAAGTTACGCAATTTTTCTATGGATGCAAGTCAAATTAGTGAATTTAACAATGCTTAAAATAAAGCTGATTAGAGACGTATCAAAACGGAAATGAAATTTGTCGAGTTTGGTTAGAGTTCCAATACCCGTTCAGATACTTTAGAATTAGCATGTCCTGGAGATGTTGACAATATCAACATAACAGAGGATAGCAACAACACCATTATGTAATCATGCATAAAACAATTTCCATTTGAGCTTTAGCCAGGTTTCCAAAATATTTACTGTACTCAGTACTTAGGCTAATGAAAGAAATACCACCGTTGGCGTTATTTAGCAAAGGAAAAGTAAATAATTTGATAGAATTTTGCGTGTATTCAGTAACATTTGTGAGGTATGTGTATTTTCATGCCCAAACCGTCTGCGAAATGGGTATCTAATGTAAATGGCGTTAAAATATCGTATAACTAATGTGTTTCGAGTACTTACTGAAAATTCATCCCAGCCCTTTGGGGTTATCTTACACAAAACGGGCGAAAATTGTAAAATAAAACAAGGAATGTATAGGGAAAATGTCGGTCATGTTTGCCTACCTGGAATATTTTTAGAATAAAAAGCGTCCGATAAAGTTGCGGTCACGTTACATGTGCTCACAACATGAATAATTCACAACTGGGATGTAACATAGGTACAACGCGGATAAGACTGTTAAAATGATGCAAAAATAGGAGGAACATCTGCTGTATAATACACAAACCCCAAAACGCGTTTCCGTTTAACATACCGACATTTTTTTTGTTGCGATATGGCTTAATGCAATGTATAAATTTATTGATCGTGTACATCAAGCTATAGGTAATGCATGTGTTTGGAAAGTCTACTGTAAAAGTTTCATACTCGCAAAATAAACAGATTGTTCCCCTATGAGTTCCTTTGTGTGCTTTTATAAATTTTCTAACATTGTTTGCAACATTCAAAATAACTTTTGTTTATTTTACTAGTGAATTGTTTACTTACTACCATCAAACAATACGCGCTAAGTTGCAATTAAACTATCATTTTGCGAAACTACGCTACTAACTTTTTCTAAAAGCAAACTGTTCCTCTTCTTACTGTAGTTGTACCAAAGTTCGTAACATAACATCAGAATGTGCTCTAAAAGTAACATAAGATCTCATATTATTTACACCCTTTTTATACGATCAATACATTTTTTGGTAGTACACTGCAATTTTGGTATACGTCTTTCGCTATAAAAACCGTTGCACGTCATTGATTTGTGTATCAATTTCAGACATATGCTGCAACACTGCAACACATACAAAAAAAACAAGTAGTGTGCGAAATCTAAGAAAACTTGTCTGAAATTGATTCATAAATCAATGACGTGCACCGCTTTTTATAGCGGAAGACGTTTATATTATTTAGTTTTCTATCTTAGGATAACACGCGTCTAATAATTCGAAGGGAAACTATTATTAGTACACGTTGTTTTGTTAACAAGCAGTAGCAATTAATATTTGTAACTAGCTTTTACTCGATTGACTGTCAAGGGCAACATATAACTTCAACTATTGCTCTTCTAGTATGAAAACAGTCACGTCAATCATCGCAGGTAGCCGCCCACTGCAAAAATGGTAGCCTGTGAGGTTTTTCATCTCTATCTAGCTCGAGATTCGGTGTTACCAGGGGGAACGGGCGAGTTCCCTTCTCCCGGACCTTTGTCAGCGCATTGTTCGCGCTCAGCTCACCACGATCTAGTCGTCGAAATTTCTATAACTTGCCCATCACAGATGGAAATGGATTTTGCTGTTTCGGTGACAAGCAGGATAATCCTGACCCTGTTTACTAGAGTTAGAATTTGTTTTATTTAAATAAGGTGATTGATTTATCTTCGAGTGTAGATACTGATTCTAAAAGTATCCTGCATCCGGACAGGGAAGTTTCATCAGTAAGAGGAGCGTCCATTATAGGATTAGTTATACCAAGTCCTCCATTTTTATTTTTATTGGATTTTATTGGATGAAAAAGATTAGAATCATCTTCACTCACTTCACCTTCAAGAAGAGATGGAAAAAAGATTGTTCAGATTGCCAAATTTAAGCTGTTAAATATAATATCAATTTCAGGTATTATTCGTTGTGTAAATTTCCATTCGGTCTGGATTGATATTTAGTAATGACAGCATGGGCACGTTGAGAATTTGTGCAATCTTTGTTTGTTTTGTTTATTTTTTCTTATGTTGTTTGATGGGATTTAATATGTTTAATATGCGAGTGGCGGATCCAGCATCATTCAAGTTCATAAATTAATGGTGAAATGTATTTTTTCTATTTCGGTGTCGCCGAAAACAGTTGTACAAAGACAGTGATTATAGTCGTTTTTTTTGGTAACTCATCTGCATCTCTTAAGTTGGCAGTTACTAGTTAGTACAAGCAGGTACAATACTTCTATGTTTGAACTTCAAAATGTCAGTCTTACTACGCTGCCAACCTAAAACTAAACGGCATAAAAAGTGTTCCCAACATAAAACATGTTAGTTCTAATGTTCCCTATAGCTTCTGATTATGATTTTTTAAATTAAATTAAAGCACCGAAATAGAAAAAATAGTATGAAAAACGCGTGTTACAATGCTTTATTGTAATACTTCTATCTTGCGGACACTCGTGGCTACGCTTCGCGTCGCCACTCGTGCCACAAGATAGTCGTATTACAATAGGTCGCATTGTAACACTTGTATTTCAATATACTATTCTAATTTTATATCTTATGAATTTTGGGGCTAGTTTTGAAAAAAAATAGTTTGCTGCGTTTTAATCGGTATAGTTACCTAACAATACATTCACATTCATTAAATTGAGTAGGGCGACGGCGTAAATTCATAAATTGTATGTGTGCTTCAACGGTACGCATTTGCCGCCTATACCGGTTTCGTTTCCCTTCCAGTTACGTTGTTTATAGTTCAATGGGTTATATACATCGGAAAATTGACATAGGCAAAACGTTCCCTATTTTCTGTGGTAATATTTTTTTTATTATTCCCATAATAGTCTCCACTAATTGGAATATATTTATTCAAATATTTATGCGAATAGCTTGAGAAACTCGGGGCAAGACACGACAAGAGGTAAAGGATAACACTGTCCTCGTAGTTCAGACGACGACGACGGGCGCTTCCGACGTAACCAAGATAGCCAACAAGTTAAGTTGCTCACATTTACTTGTTGGTTGCCCTCGCTACAGTTTCGTGTGTTGGCATAACGAGGCTGTCGTTTTTTGATAGACAATTTTGGCAAGTACGAGTAGTGTAGTTTGATAGACCACATTTAAAACAAAACCGTTACATAGGTTCGTTACATGCCACAAATCTTAAAACATGGACGTTGATTGGTGGTGTACATGAGACGATTGTTAACGGCCGACTACAACAGGAGGTAGACAAGAGAGGCAGCTTGCACAAGTCACAGCACGCGGGTACAGGAAATCTAGAAAGGAGAAGCATATCAAAGTACCTCGCCAACATCGTGAAAAGACCTAGAGAGGTGTTTGCATTAAACGCGCCGTTGGAGTCGAGGATCACAAAGTCCAAAGCCTCAACACCAAAGCTAATATCGTCGTGGGAGTAGTTGACTCACACTCCCATACTCCTCATGCTGATCGATACTTAAGACCCGGGGGTGATTGAATTATTTCATGTCAAAGAACATTTGGAGTAGGGTTTTCGAACATTGGGCCACATCCAAATGTGGAAGTCACAACTAACTCAGCTTACATAAGCATTCAAACAATGTATACTATTAGTTTTGAAAATTCGATATTTTCCAGGAAGTGTGATGTTTTTTGACATTTAACATTATACTATATTTTACCGCACCTGCACAGAGAATGCTTCAAAAGAATACAATAATAATCTTCGGAAGAAGGCCATCGAATTCTTCGCGTATTCAACGTATAGAAGAATTTAATTGCCATATCCTTACAATTCTTCCTATTTTATAGGCATATGAGCCAAGAACTAATACTCTATTATTAGGTATAAATGTTTCTGACGATTTGTCGCCAACATAAACAAGCCCATTATCTTCTCAATAATACACTCTCTTATTTGTAAAAAAGATAAATAGAGAATTAAAATACATTGTCTTTTTGACAGTTGTATGCCGCCAAAATCTGACGTTTATTACTTCAGGAGCTTATAATACAATTATTTTTGAATGTAGTTTCACACAAATTCTTGGAGAAATTTTCGATTGTCAACAGGTAATTCTTGCTGCTGTAGGTAAGTATACGGAGACATCCTTATAAGTTTAAAACAATTTATACAGAGGGCTTATTTTACATGAACAAATTACTAACAACTTTAATCTAAGAAGGATGAATAAAAGGCCGAGCAAACTAAAATAGATTAAAAGTATGAACACTTCAAATGCCGAATACTGCAACGTTTTAATCCTATAAGTTGTTTCATGACGAGACGAAACTAAGTTGCCCAATGCATATTTAATAACGACGCCACATAATGCAGTTACAAAAAAAGTAGACAAAGTACTACAACACAACGTCGTAAAACAGGTCTTGCATTTAAGCTCGTCTCCTTTTTCTTCCTGATCGTGAACTTCCACTGTAGATCACCGAGAACTAAATCTAATTGATTGCCCCCTTTTTTATCTTTAAGGGAAATACCCCCCATAAAAATGTTGCCGTATTCTGTTACTTAGTGCTACTGAAGTAGACATTCATCCTTATTGAGATAAAAGAGTGATGTCTCATTATGGTTTCAACGTCATTAGACGACCGTTATGTAGGGTAGCAATTCGTGACGCTAGAATAAACTAAAAAAAAAATCTCAATCCACGTGCTGCGATTCGTTATAATTTTAGATTAATTAAGGGAGCATCATTAATTTTGTTACACATTAACCTGTCACGTACTTTTATTATTTTCCAACTATAGCAGCGGGTGTACTTTCAACGTTATTAAATGGGGAAGCATTATCGGAAAATGTGTCAAATCTAACGTAAATAAAATTGGTTGTTTTAAAAGTGAACGGTCATTTGATTTAGACTTTTAGAGTAAATGCCTTTAGTTTTCACTTTTTCTTTATGTCGTAGCTTCGGGAGAGAGAAGTTCGTTCTGCGTCTGCATAAATGTGGAACCTCCCTGAGAAAATTCGATGTAGGAACTGCGTGTCTTTTGATACACGTTTTTTGGAAAGACGTTTTGAAGGCTTGGATAACGTCAGCCGAAGCCGAAGATGAATAAAACACAAATAAATTTATTGGCGCTACCAGCCTACCTTAAGTTTCCTTCGATGTCGCCTCTTCGTATATGTGTTCGTCAGCGCACTCTGTCACTAACTCAGTGGAGAGGGGATTGGTTCCACGTTGGACGGAACCTCCCATATAGCAGGAATTGTCCACTGTACGTACATTTTTGTTCCATTTTACGTACGTCCGCCCATGGGATAAATATGTACGTCTGATGTATGTACAGTTGTGTACGATCACAAACTATAACTCTATAACGTACAAAGTACGTACATGATACGCCGGAAATTTCGGTCAAGTCGGCATGTACAAAGTAGTGCGAAAATAACGTCCGATGTACGTGAAATGTACGTACACGACCCGTAAGTGTACGAGAAATGTACGCCCGTAAATCCAGCGCTGTACCTGCTTGTATTTGCAATATAATATGTACTTGTGTTATTTGGGCTACTACAACCTGCAAGTCGACTAAAGGCAAAGCTGGGCGCGACCAGATGCTGAATATACCGACAGCCGGACCATAGCTGTTGAAAAGTTCAGGGGACACCTTCAGATTCTAAAGAATCCTCTCATACACAAAAATAGCAACAATCAAACACAACACATATAACTTGACTAGTTCTCCTGTATTTACAACAAACAACAAAATTTCCCAGAACGAATATAAATATATAAATCTATGTTTAGGACAAGAATAAGGAAAAAAACAGAGAGTGAACCGCTAGGTTAAGCCCAGGCTCAAAAATCCAAAAATTGACCTAGTTAAATGGTTGGATCCAGCAAGCGGCATCAAGACATTACTCTGCTTCTCCAAACCAAAAAATCCCAAATGGAAGTCTCAATTAAGACCAATTAAACTCCAGCAATCATTTCCACACAAGAGTTAAGTTGCAAAATTCGCCATTTTAATCTGTCTACCTCTACAAGAAGACTCACAACGTAATAACCCGAAACTAACAACGACACGAGCGAGCCAATATCCCTACTCTAACCAAAATTCATACACCGGTCCGATTCTTATACCAAGATTAAAGTAACCGTCACTAGACAACGGTCCAAGCAATCACCCGCAGGTTCACTGTTACCAGAACGCCTCTGCCAACCTTCCCTTAACCCCGAGCAAACCTAAACGAAAGTACAAGGGCATAACATTCAGTCAGATAAAGTACAGCAAAAACACATTGGATGATGAGAGATGTCGGTAACAAACCTAGAATTTGGCCAAGGACCCAATCGGGCAATTTAATTGAATCGGAATTTTGGACGAGTGGGTGGTCAATTAGATTTTGACATTCTGTATGGAGGGCAATCATCAAAAGGAGAGAAATTTAGGCGTAGTCCCCAAAAATAAAATACGAAAATTGGAACAAATGGAAAGCAGTCCGAATAGTGATCACTTTGAGTTAGGGATGTCAAGTATTATTAACAATTAATACTGCAATAACCAAACCCCGTAAGAGATTGTATCACCACTACGCTTTGGAGGCCAAGAGAGAAAGCACAAATCAGCGCAAATGAACTGCTACTGGCATTTTTAGTTACAAATATTCGAACATTATTAGCGATCACTATCAAAGCATGGATTTTTTGCCGGATCTATGACGGAAAATACAATGAAGCACTCCTTCACCTTTCAAATTAGATATTTCATGTGTACGTATCCAAAGCGTAGAATGTATGAAATAATTCACGAAACATTTCACTTGTTAGAGTTGAATGTTTCGAATGGAATGGTACGTATTTCTTACAATTAAAACTCCCACTACACATAAGCGGAGATGTCCGCGAGCTTGCCATTTTCGCAATTACGTGCCCACACCTTTGTATCACTTTGTCCCGTTTGTATAAATACTAAATAGGTGTTATCCGCAGTATGTACTTTGTTGAATTGCATAGAGCAGAAACAGTATGTTTGAATAATGGATGTGGTTGAGCAGGATTTGAAAATACCTTGCCCCTTCATAACCGAACTACTACTCTTTATACAAAGGTCCTTATGCCCGCGTTTGCAAATTAAATTTTGTCTTTTATTGGAAATAGTAGAATGGTAAACACTAATGTGGCCCCATATTTTTAATCATAGATTAACTTTAACCAGCGTTTGTAAAAACGGGCCACGATGTATAGTAATTAATTCCACACAACAGAAGTAATTATACTCCCAATTTTGTGATACGTATTTATTGCTGTCGATAAAAAATTTCGTACTACTCAATTGTTTCGTTCTGTGTGATAGCACATCTGCTAACATTAACAATAAACTAACATAAACAATAAATAGTGCAAAATTAGATAGACTGATGTACTCGTAGTATAAACAAACCGTTACGATTAATGAGTACGTAAGTGCGGTAGTAGGTATATCAGTTGGCACTTTTGCCACACTGCTTTGGGTTATTGCGCCGACTGTATAAGAGCAGAAAATTTGTAATCCTCTCCAAACCATAGCAAAAAATTATGTGGAATCAATGAAATAAAAAAGTTTGGTGTGTATAATTTGTAATCCTTAGTAATAAATAGCAGACATTTATGGGATCCCTGTGAAATGAATCAGATTGGTGGGTACGAAAGCGGACTGCATTCATGTTCATGGTACTTTCCCGATCTGTATAAGAGCACAAAGTGTGTAACCTCAGCAATAAATAGCACAAAAGTATGCGACACTAACAAACAAAAATTGCTGTGGCTAGCACAGATGCCACCCCGCATACCTGCACATGCCGATTCTGCCCTTTTATCTCTAAGAATATGTATACCAAATTTGGTTCCAATCGGTTCAGCCGTTTAGCTCGAAATGAGAGTACAGACGGACCGACAGACCGGCATCATCGAGATTTCGTTTGATTCGGATTCCTGATGGTGCTTCAAAACGTGTATTTCCGTAAAAAAAGTGGGGAGTCATTTTTTACCCCAATGCACTACCTCCCTTACTAACGTGCGCGTGGTAAAAATGAAAATGGGTGGGTAACGTGAGACTGCCAGTATGTACCCAACCTTTGAGTGTTCCATCGCTGTATAAGAGCACAAGTTTTATAACATTCGGAATTAAATTAGCTCAAAATTTTTGAACAATTTATTTGGGTGTGAAATTAGCACACAATATTATGGGTAAGTATAACACCTAAGTATTTTGTTGAATGGCTACTGCCAACTCCACAAACACAAAGAGAGGTGTATGGAAAATGCAGGGAAAACAAAGAGATACAAAGAAATCCGCTATGGCATATGTCTTTCTTACACTGCTTAGGAATAATTAAAAAAAAAGTACATCGTACACCTCTCTTATATTACACCATGGTACTATTACATATTGGTTGGTTCCATAACAAGATGGGAAGATACGAAGAATCGCATACGATTTTCAGTACGGGAATATTCAATAGTACTGATCCTTGAACTTGTAAAAATCGATTGGTGAAGGATTGACATCGCTCTCTTTTCGTTCTCGAGTTAGACGAGAAACAGACGGACAGACGGACGGACAAAACCATCACATAAGAGGTATTTTTTGCTTCCGGAAAATTCCCCTAAAAGCGGACACATTATGCGTACATGGTGGCAAATTCGTGGCTTACCATTAAGATCTCCCTAAAGATGAAAGATACAGCGTAGGTTTGAATGAAGGTTACCCCTTTTTGTAATTAAAAAAACGCATCTAAAATTTTTGAAACATCTTTCAAAATAACTGAGATATCACTGAACAATGGAAAAATGTCAAATTGTGTTTTCAGTTTCGCCAGCGTCGGGAAGTCTGATACTGTTATCCTTATCAGCATTTCCATAACACGTGATGGCGATGCATTGAAATGAATTTATGTTTTGTTGTTCTTTATCTCATATGCCAATATGGCGCCCATAAGAAATAAGAAAATTGTAGCCTGTAGCGTCTACATCTATTCAAATGCGTTTGCTTAGTCACAAAAAGGGGGCAGTTTTGCCCTCATTTATATTATCCAAGTTAAGCAATTATACAGGATTCTTCATAACAGACTAATTTGGTATTGCTATAAATTCTATTAGGCTCTCCATGATAGATTGCCGGTCACAGAACACTTGATGGCAGTCTCCAATCGTGTGGTTTAATATGAAAAACGTAAGATTACAGATCGGGATCAGGTGTTCTGTGACCGGCATTCTCTCTTGGCGAGCATTATATATGAGTTATGTCGGTACCTTTTTTACCACTCGCACGTTAGTAAGGGAGGTATTGCATTGGGGCAAAAAATGACCCCCCCCCCACTTTTTTGACGGAAATACACATTTTGAACCACCAGGAATCCGAATCAAACAAAATCTAGATGATGTCGATCGGTTTGTCGGTCTGACTATATGTCTGTACCAGGGTCTGTACTCTCATTTCCAGCTGCGGCTGAACCGATTGGAGCCAAATTTGGTACACATATTCTTAGACATCAAAAGGCAGAATCGCGTATACGCAGACGTGCGGGTGGTATCTATATTAGCCACAGCACATTTTTATACGAGGGTCGTTCATTAATTCCTTAGAAAATCCTAGAGAGGGCGCTCGTAATATCGAAAAAAATTTTTGTTCGTAAACAGCATTATCGACTAGACACTGTTCAGCTCGTTCCATCGCGTAGTTTCGTTGCTATTGACGATTGAAGTGAACAACTTTTGAGATTTTATAGTAATGGAGAAAAGTGAGTTTGGAGCGGTGGTAAAACATTTTTATTTGAAAGGCTTAACGCCGAAAGAAATGAGATCTGAGTTGGATGTAGTTCATGGCACATCTGCTCCTGTGTTTGCAACAATTTACAATTGAGTAACATCGATTGGAACGACCAGTGGAAGTGTCTACTACCGAAATAATTGAAAAAATCCGGGAAATGATTATGAATGATCGACCAATTAAACTGCGCGAAATAGTTGAGGCCACAACAGTGGAGTTTTGAGGGTGAACGGGCGTCGAAGAAGGCAACGACAGTGAAATCGACCGGCAAGATGATGGCTACAGTCTTCAGGGATGCACAGAGTATTATTTTCACCGCCTACTTGGAAAAAGGTATTATGCGTCGTTGATGGAGAAGTTGCGCGAGATAATAAAAATAAAACGTCCACATTTGAAGAAGAAAACATCCTCTTTCACCAGGACATTGCACGTGTGCACACCTGTAAGGTTTCGGAGGCCAAAATGGCCGAATTCAAGTTCGAAAAGTTGCGACATCCACCGTATTCGCCAGATTTGGCCCCCAGTAACTTTTTCTTATTTCCAAATTTGGAAAAATGGCTTGGCGGGCGTCGCTTCGAGGAGCTTATTAAGCAAACAAATGCTTATTTTGAACAACTTCCGAAATCGTACTTTTTGAACGGCTTAAAAAATGTGGAAAAATACTGGAAAACTGTGTAAAACTGAAAGGAGGTTATGTTGAGAAATACAATAAAAATTTGCGGAAAAAACGCCTTTTCTATCTTTTGCTAAGGACTTATTGAACGACGCTCGTATAACTGTACTGTATGGTCTAGGGATTTTAATCAACATGTAAACATATTAGTTGAGCCTGTCACAAAACTAGGATAAATTTGATTTTCGTAAAACGTTTGTGTCTAGTAAATTATCATTACGTTTTGACACATCATTTAAATCTTATGGATTATTCAGTTCAACAACAAAAGTTTTGCGTAAAAAAAAGTATTTAATTTTTAGGATTGTACAGTGTCTATGTATTTCTTTATTTTTATAAACGATAATAGGTTTTGGTTCCTCTATTTTGATAATGGTTGAGTTTATTACTATTATCGACCCAAACAGTTAGATACTTGAGAAGAACGCGCCGTTACTAAACATTACTTTCTGGCGGCCAGCACTGTAGACAGAGGCAATGAATTTTAGGGAAATTTGGTGTGAACTTGACAAATGTATGATACGAGCTTGAATGGAACTGAGGAGGAACTAAGAGCAACTGTAAAAGGCAACTAGAGAATGTTTTAGAGAAATTGAGAAAGCTTGAGAGGAATATAAAGAGAATTTGAGAACTGAAGAGTACTAAACATTGAGGGACGGGCACTACTACTAGGGTACTATTGAAAGGAGCTCAATAAGAAGTACAGAGAAGCTCGTCAACATTTGAGGAGAAAAATTTCACAAACTTGAGGTCTTTAAAACTTCACAAAAGAGACATTGTAAATTTTTTTTAAATTTAAGTTTTGTTATATCCACGATTGTATTTATTTTTCGACAATGAATAATAATTTTAATGTAATTAAAAATATGCTAATAAAACAATAAACCCCTAAAGAGCATCTAAAAAAACGGCAGAGCACCTCGATATGACCCTACGGGATCATTCTATTTGACCCATTTTCAATAGGCTTACTACATGTAGCATATAGGTCAACTGTGCAAAGTTTGAACCAAATCGGTCCAAGCGTTTGATAGTTATCGTGTTCACGGATGGACGGATAGACAGACACCGTTCCATTTTCATTGTCTTTAAAAAAATATTCCATAACTGTTTTATGTTCGGCTGATCTGACTCTTTGAGCAACCCTCGTAGATAATAGATCATCAGAAAGTAGACGATCATTCCTTTTGACCATTTACTTAGTTAGTATTAACTCTGAAGCATACTTTTGTGTAAGATGTAAAAAACAATACATTGGTAAACGCTCACCTCTTACAATAATTGTGATGAAGTTGCTTCTCCTATTAATAATAAGCGACGAGTCTTACCGATACATGGAATTCCTGGCATATTGACACACTTACCCTTTAACCTCTTGATAAAGGTTCGTGCCATTTTCAGTACTGGTACTATGTAACGCTGAACTAAGACAAATAGTAATTCGATTAAATTTATTTTCTTAACAAGACCCGCTTTACGGGATTACTCAGAATTTATGCGAATACTAAAAATAATTCAGTGCTTGCTAAAACAAACGTGTTGATCCTTTACACATTATGAATTTATTAGTCATATTTTATCGGTATAGTTCAATGCCCACTCAATTGTGGTTGGCATCGTGCTTTTGGATTTTGATTTGATGAGGTGTTTGTATTCCACAAACATGTTTGTTACGTTCAAATAGAAGGTGGCGATAAAAATAGGTAATAAAACAAGAACGCGTAGAAATAATAAAAAAAATCCATCCATAAAAGAGGATCCTATCCAAGAAATAGAAATCGTGGCGTTCTAAATAAATTGATAAAATACGGCACCATATTTTTGACAACCCATAAAACAGATTTTACGATAAAAATTGTAATGGGGATCCTTTTACAGTGGCTAGAGCACTTCGAAGCCCAGGTCGCAATATTAAATAGGCGTTTTAACCTCATTGTGCTCGAAAATCCCATAAATATGGCAATTTCAGAAAGTCTCGGCTTGAAAAGTCTCGGTAGCTAAAAGGTGGATACTCGCGAAAATGCGGAATTTCCTTCCCCTGAAATGATACATATGGAGTGAATACCGAAAAACACTTACCGGAATGGTGGCTTTTTCCTCGGAGGTGGTTCCCCCATTTGGTGGCACATGACCGGCTTTGGCAACAAGCCCCGCCGGAACCCGCACTGTGAAGCAGTTTGATCCTGTGCCCCACTCACAAGAAGCCCCCTTCAAGACCACACCATTTAGTTCATCTCCTGTACTCACCCCGAACGGCACACTGCTCACCACGAATTAAATTATCACTAAATTGTATCAATAATTCACCACACTTCTTGACCAGCGATTCACTACACACTGGCTTAAGGGATCTTGATTTAACTTAGTGTACGTTTCAGAAAAAGCATAAATGTGGCTTTAAAGTGTTGTTACTGGAGGTATGGAGTAAATGTGGTTTCTAAAGTAGAAGAATCGTAGCGGTTTCTATAGAGCATCGATTTGTATAGCCACGCTCGCGTTTTTGGCACCAGATTTGTACATAATTTAAAGTTTATGAACTAGATTACGGTTGGCAGCTGTTTGAATGGTTTAAAGGGGTACAGTTCGCGTGGTCGTATGTTTATTATCAACAGCTGAGTACGCGACGCTATGGAAGGTTATGCAGTACTGTTATACTAAGAAGCTATCGAGCGACGCCGCCGTCAGGGCGCAGGAGCGTCGCGCCGTCGCCACACGTCTACTACCTGCTGCTTGTTTGCATCGTTTGTGCTTTGCTTGCGTTTGCTCGTTAATAAATGATCACGTTTTCAAGTATTTTTATCAAACCTTGAATGCCGCTATTTGTTGACGTCATATTAAAAAGCTTTACTACTTGAAGTAGCAGCTTTTACCAATAATAATAAATAAACCATCGAACGAATTTGATTCGCTTCCTGAAGCCATCCACTTTATCCTCCAGAATTGTAATTTGCGGATATATTTACGATTTATTTGATTAAAAACGGCAAATAATGTGGGGATAATTAATCGTTATTTTGCCCCTGTTTGTTACCTAAAACATTAAATTAGGAGTCAGCATGACGTTGCGGAAATTTATGGTGGAGATGAAAAGGTTTATTTCGTAAAATACAATTATGTATGTACGTACTTCTCGCGTTTACCTTAATGAAACACATTTTTAATAACCCGACCATGTAATAGATTAATTAACGATAACAGCCACCTTCAACGTTTTAAATCTTTTTTCATGCAATCTTTTTCATGCGAAGCGAACATTAACTTTACTTGTTGAAATAACGTGCATAACTCCCTAAACTAAGCTAGAAATTATTCTAGTAGGTACGTTACGTCAATCAGATAATTCCATTGATTTACTCCAACTGATGGAAAGCGTTTTCACAAGGGGTTGTTTGCGTTGTGAGGTCAATACGTCTGTGGATCCAAATAGTAATTGCACTATCTCTTCCTTCCGTTTCAAACTAATTTTTAAAATTTAACCTAGAACGTCATACTCAATTTTTCAACTTACTGATATTATCATGTGCGCTCTTGAAAAACATATTTCAGAAGTAGGAAAAATGTTCTGTACTAATTTTTTTTTGCTCCAATGCCTTGCACGTACTCTCATAGAGCTTACTCCTGATGGAGATTACTGGCGACCACTACTAGTTTTTTGTTTGAAAGTTCAATATTTCTAGATTAACCTGGTAGGTGGTAATTGTTCAAAGTAACCGAAATAAACACTTTAATTCCACCAACGACTACAAATGCTGTTTGAGTGGACGCATCTATACTGCTGTGTGCAATAGCATGGAGGATCAAAATACAGAGACAAATTCGGCCCAAACAAAGGCAGCTTTCTCGCTTCTGGTAAATAGTGGAGTGTGCTGATTTAATTCATTCCCCAGAGGAGAAAAATTGTGAAGAAAATGTTATTTCAACCCATTATAGAGACAAGGAAGGCCGTTTTATGGTTTCAATTCCGAAATTGTTTCTAGGCTAGGTGATTCGAAGTCAGTAACACTTCAGCATTCACAATTTTGAACGGAAAGTTCAGCGGAACTCAGAACTTCCAGAACTATACTTCATTTATGAGATAGTACCAAGACCTTGGCCGTATGGCAAAAGTAGAAATATCATATGATGCAACACATTTTTGCCACATCATGGGGTGATAAAGGCTGATTCACTCATTACCAAGCTTCGAGTTATGTTCGATAGGTCTTGCTCTTCATCCTCAAGTGGGTCCTTAAACCACATACAAATGGTCGGAGCAACCATCCAATAAGAGTTTCACGCGACATATGTAAAATCTATCGACAAGTTTTAATTAAAACTTCACAGAAAAATGTTCAATCAGTTCCTCGGGTTCCTACTCCGAGAGATCTTTGTTCCAACCATCCGACGAAAATATATCGGTATATATCAGCCGCTTCTAAGGTCATCCAAAGTGACTTATGTTGTTGATCTACTTGCAAGATCATTAACATGGTTGTTTCGAACTTTGTATGTGGATCTCTAATGAACCTCAAGGCCTTAGTCAGGTTACAGATTCCAATTCAGAAAAATACATTTTAATTAAATTAAATGTTGGGAAAATGTGGCATCAATTCAAATGTCCTAACATACGATTCCGAGGTTACCTATAGTAGTTATATAGGGTTTCAAAACTCGTTTTTTTTAAATAATGTATTTATTACCACCAATTTAAAGAAATGGAAATCACAGGGGTGGTCGGTTCAATTGTTGCTAACACCGACTCCCTGAGTACAATTAGAACTAACATAATCGAATAATGCTTATAACTGGGTAGCATAATTAAAAGAAACAATGTATGAAACGAATTAAAAAATATAATAAATAAATAAAATTAATGAAGTGCACATACAAGTGTACCGGTTGTTACAAATTCGGGTTCCTACTTCTTCTGGTTAATTAAGTTGGGAGTGGTTCTTATGTTATAATTATATTAATATGCCTCGGCTGCTCGTCGGTTAATAACCCTCTTCTGGCCTCAAGGATAAGGGGTGAAGGAATAAATAATAACTCAATACTCTTTATTAAAATTTGGATTGGTTCTTATTTTTCTTAGAATATCGCCTTTGCTGTGAAAGAACACATTAATAAATAGGGTTGAGGCAGAACGATCCTGTAAGGTAAATATTGTTAAACCACATTCATTCGCAAAATCATAGTTCGCATTGGTACCAATATTAAAACTTTATTATAGTCGTATATGAAATCAACTCAATGTCAAATGAATTTACCGCAGGCGCTAAAAGAAAATAAGGCGAATTGCAATACGTAAATAGGTTAAGAATGTTCAGGCACGAGTCAAAAATTTTATAAACAATAATTGGTGTTTCCAAGACACCCTCTTAATGCAGAGCGGTATTTCAAAATCTACAACGCGGCAAACTACGATAAAGGCAATTCGACAATGGGGAAATACTACGGCGCAGATAATTGTTTATAAATACCTTGATTGTTTATGCAGTAGGAGCTCTCGATGCGCTTTCGTGAATGCTTCAATGTGAAAATGGCCTGGTTCCGGCTCCTTTAATTGAATCTAGTTAACGGTACACAGACCAGTGGTTGAATTCTAGATTTGCCTCTGGTTGGACGGACTGGATGGTATCGTTCTGCTAGGTATTGCTGCGACGACGATTCGAACACATCTGGCGCAGGTTCGACGCCTGAGGTTACCTGGGGAATCACCTAACTCCTTACATACTTATATTTATATCCCTTTTCTTAATATCTATTGTAATTACGTTCCGCTTATCTTACTACGACCATGGTTGGCGCAAATTTTACCAGTTTTTGTCAATTAGACTTCGGTACTCAATAGACGCCGTTATCGACTTTACGGTAATTTTTTTACAATGACTCATTTAATTACCTCATTCTGAATATACATACGTAAAGCAGTATTTATGATCCTATTTATTTAATTCCCTTTTAGCATCCTCACGGTTAAATAATAAAATACAAACTTGGGTATTGAAACAGATATTTCGTTGCAATGCAAAAACCTATATTCGTCTATACCACTCAAGGTGACATTTACACCTAAATTGCGCTTACGCATTCTTATCAAATTCCTCTACAAATTTCCGTGCATACGGAAGTCTGGTGACAAGAAACTAAAAAAATAAGATGAAATGAATAATATATACATCTATAGAGACGAGAGACATGTGAAAATGACATGAAAATTCAAGATGGATAACGTACGTACAGGGTCATTAGTTAATATATGACGCAATTTCATTTTGAAATCATGTGGAGAAAAACGCGTGATCAGATCGGGAACGGTGATTTTTACTATCAGCGTTTGAAATACAGCGCAACAAATTAAGGCAGTTAATTCTACACTCCATTGACAACTCCTCGATGTGTTTTTAGTAACGAAGCGCCCGGTTGGATCCATCTGTATACAGTGTGTTCATTATTATTTCTGGTAGATGTCGTTTGTTGGAGAATACGGACAAAATTAGGTCATCTACAAGTGCAATCTTTAAGTTCTAAATATCAAACTGATTGGGAGGATCCGGACCATCAGGCCATACGACACAAAATTGTAAAGGATCGAGGACTGACAGCATTTTGAGAGTTTGTTTCATGTAAACGTTCTATTACGATGTGATTAAAGTGCTTCCTAGGACCAATGACTAATTTTATTAAAACCGCTACTGTAGAATCTCTGGATCGGCTTTTAAATTTAAACATTGCTTACATGCGACGTAAGTTCGTTGTTATAATTAATCGTTACAATGTCAGGCAATATAGTGTTATAATGAACCGCCCGAAAGTGTTTTAGAGGATACCCTACGAAACTTTCCTTATCCTAAATCTTGATTTTATTATGTACTATGATGTGTGTTTATCACCCTCTCTCATGAGCTGCTTATGAAACTAGTTAGCCACATTCAAAGAGCTCCTTTTCGCGTAAATGTTTTATAGAGTGATATAAGCACTTACAACTTTTAAGTTGTGTAAACCAGCATGCACTGGTGCGCTTCAGATTACGTTAGAAGGTGATATACCTACTATTTTGTATCACGATACTTTTCGAATATGGAACGTGAAATGCTTTTGGGAATATCTTACTGCTAGTGAGACGCTGTGGCCACCGTTTAGCAAAGTTGGCGAGATATGCTCGATCATGTTATCGTTTTGTCTTTACTTTTTACCCGAGAAATGCATTCGGCAGCAAACTTCGCTAATTGAATTTGGTATGACACATTTTACCATACAACAGATTTGGTATCTATCGTATTGCAATTCACTTAAAAACTCTAATAGGAAGGATATAATTGCGTTTTTTTCTGGCTTATAATAAGTACCGCCATTTGGATTTCATTTACTAAGAGTGTACTTTTTTATGTTCGGCTGTCATTTGTTATACGACAATTTTTTGCCCCTTCTAGTCTTTATCACATTCGAGTAATTTGTTAACATTAGTACATACTTAATATCTTTGTCATCTCGGTTAAGTTATGATGGAGTTTGAAACGTGAATGTTGTTGGAGTCCACCACTCCTTTCTGGAGAGGTTCGTCGATTAAGAACCGTCCCTTTTATGGAAGCATATTACGAGTAGAGCGAGACCCTTCAGGCATTAGTTAATAAATTATATAACTAGCTCTGCGGCTTGGGAGGTTTTTTTTGATTATTTGTAGGTTTTGGGTGCGAGAACTAAGCTCACTTCTTGGCGTCGACGTATAACTTTATGCAAGGTAAGAGTTGCCTTATATGTTTACTTGGTCCTATACGTGCGAAGATTTTGCCGTGATATTAATTTATTTGTGGAAACTTGTTTTAAGATTCAGTAAAGAATTTAGTCGATATTGTTAAACGTGAGAAGATGGAAAAACACATTTCGACAAAAGAAACAAATTTTGCATTAGTATGCGAAAGTATAAGTGTTGCATATGGAAGAAATTTGCCCCGCAAGAAACTACTTCCATTAACTGGCATGAGTCAGTAGTCGTGGATATCCGACTGCTATCAAACAAACGGTACATGTACTACTATAATACGTACATTATTCACCTCTTCAAGATAAAGACGAAACCCTTTACATTAGTAACCTTACATTGCCCATATTTAGTTAAATCTTATAGAAACTTAGAGCAAGTAAACGATCTCATTTATTTTGCTAATGGACAAGTTGGAATAAACTTCACTCTTTAATTATAAGGCAAACTTCAAAGTTACGTATATTATTTTCTTGAATTTTTTTTAGCGTTGCTGAGTCTCTAGTTCCTCGTGTATTCTCTATTTTTACTTTCTAAGTAATTAAATGTGTAAAGGCTAACGTGCTTGTAATAGGTATGGTACATGAATTGTTTCAACGTAATCAGTAAGTAATTAATGCTTTTATTGATTTTAAGTTTGCCAACTTTAAGAGCACTAACACACTTTTCATTTTTATCTAAAGCAAGAACACACATTTGCTTCTTTTTCAAAGTGGATTTATATACAACATTTCTTCTGTAATTTAAAATTAATTATTACTAAGACTGTTTGCACACTGATTTCATTTAAATTTGCACTTTAACTGTTAATTAATCATTTTCTTACTGTAGGTATACGTTTTATATACACTTTATGTACTTCACTGACGAGCAAACCATAAGCTTTTAATCCTCTAGACTGTTCGCTATGCATAACGTGACCATGCGTCCCGTTTTGAACGGGACCGTCCCTTTTTTCGATTCTCCGTCCCGGTGTCCCTGAAAAAAGCTTCGGGACGCAAAATTGTCCCGTTTTCAAAAATCTCTCGAAAGGTCGGACACCGGCGAGACGGAAACGTATCGAAAATAGCCGACCACTCTCCGCGCGCGCCACGCGTTCTGTTACCGGCGCGCAAGGATTTTTTCCTTAAGCATCCTCCCGAGTCCTCGTGCTCTACCGAGTCTTTACGCTTTACCGAGTCCTATAGAGCGCATGCGTTCGGCGCTACACCTGACTATTTACTTACGTTGCTCATTTACAAAAACCAAGTTAAGTTTAATAGTTGAGTGAAGATGGCGAAACGACAAGGAAATGGTTTTTCACACAATCACAATACTAACAACTTAAGCAAATGTTACAAGCAATAATTTCTAAGGGTTTTTATAATGTAGGCATTATGAAATGATGCGTTGTGTACATTTCAGGTATGTAGGTGTAATTAACCCCCAATATATTACTTATTATATTCATCAATATACCTACAGTGTAGTTGGTTTTTGTAAGGTCTTCAAACTTCCCTTTCCACATTTTGAAGTCACTAGCTTCACATTCTACCTCTAACTTGAACTCCATAACTGCATCATCAATTGTTTTCACAATTTTAATCGAATACGTAAATTCTTTCGGAATAAACTATTGAAAAAAAACGGATAGATATTGGTAATATTTAATTTTCTAAGAATATAATAAACACTGGTACTTGCCTGTTTAACTAAATCTTCCATATTCAAATCAAAAACTAAATACGAGTGAATTCTAATAAATTACTGACAATCAAAGACCACGTTTTCCCGCCACTACACAACAATACAAAACGAACACACATGGGCAAAACCGCAAAGTACGCAACCGTTCTATAGGACTCGGTAAAGCATAAAGACTCGGTAGAGCACGAGGACTCGGGAGGATGCTTAAGGAAAAAATCCTTCGCACCACGGAGCCATTCGCACTTCCTGCAATTTATTCTCTTCAGGTACTTATTTATTAATACTAATAATACTCCTGTAATATTTTGCATTTGCATTTCATAGATACTGTTTTGTTTTGAAGTCATGCCGAAACGCAAGTGTACTTTTAATGTTAGTTTACAAGAAAAATATCCGTTTATTAAGCAAACAAATTCTCCTTGGGATGTGAGATGCGAAAAGTGTCGCACAGAGTTTAGTGTTTCCCATAGCGGTGCCGGTGATATTGAACAGCATTTAAAGTCTGAGAAACATAAAAATGCTGATCGTGCCGCCGCTTCAAGTTCTTCAATGTTAAACTTTTTCAAGAAATCGGACACCCCAACTTCAAAGGATTTGGATATCGCCGCGGCAGAAGGCGTTTGGGCCTATCACACTGTACAAGAAAACCACAGTTTTCGTTCCAATGATTGTGCTTCAAAACTAATCCAATCATGTTTTGATCAGAAATTTAGATGCGCTCGTACCAAAACAGAAGCTATTGTAGTAAATGTTTTGGCGCGTACAGCGATCAAAGAATTAAAAGACGATCTTGGCAAGTCAAATTGCATTACGATTTTAACGGACGCTTCAAACCACGGTGACAAGAAGATATATCCTATTTTAGTGCGTTTTTTCCAACCTTCCGAAGGTATACAAGTAACAATTTTAGACCTCCAAGACCAACCAGGGGAAACATCTGATATCATTGTTAATTATTTAGTCCAAGTGTTAAAAGATAATAGTTTGACTGCAAAAGTCGTGGCATTTTGTGGGGACAACGCCAACGTCAATTTTGGGGGTGCAGCTAGAAAAGGAACTAATAATGTGTTTGTGAAATTACAATCATCTCTGGAAAAACCACTAATAGGTATTGGATGCGGAGCCCATATTATCCACAATGCAATAAAATCTGCTGCCGATGGCCTACCGATAGATTACGAATGCATTATTGTAAAGATATATTCATTTTTTTATATATACACGGTTCGAGTTGAAGCTCTAAAGGAGTTTTGTGCTGAAACGGAAACAGAATATCACAAAATGCTGGGCTATAGCAAAACCAGGTGGCTTGCTCTAATGCCTGCCGTAGAAAGGGTTTTAAAAATGTACCAGCCATTAAAGCACTACTTTTTGAGCATTGAAAAGTGTCCCCAAATATTGAAAATTTTTTTTGAAAACCCCACACCAGAATTATGGCTTTATTTTTTACATGCTCAGTCAGCAACCTTCCATCAAGCGGTATTGAAGGTTGAAGGTCAGACTTTATCGGCAAAGTTTGAAGTTGCAAAAGAAATTAATCTACTGAAAGAAAATTTAGCTCAGAAACAGGCTAGCCAGTTTCTTTCGCTTACAGTCCCTAGTTTTATGGTAAAATTAAAAGATAGCGGCACTAATATTGACGAAGAGTTTGTGAAAAGTACGGCAACACAATTTTATAAAACAAGTCGCGAATATTTAGAACAGTGGACTTGGTTTTTTACGAAAGAATTGGAGACATTTTATTGGGCAGATTTAAAAAAAGTACCTGCATGGGAAGATGTTCAAAAAGCATTGGATGTATTGATAGAGAAGAAATATATTGATTGCAATAAAGACACAGAAGTATTTGATGAATTTTCGCTAATTTTGAATTACATCACGTCGCAAAAAGTCACGGAATGGAATAATCTAAATGTTTCAACGGAAACTCGTTGGGTGGAAGTATTCAAACACTTTCACACCAACAATCTTAAACATGAAAACTTTTGTGTTTTAATTGAATATATTTTATGTCAGCCTGGCACAAATGCACCAGTAGAAAGAGTATTTTCTTTAATGAACAAATTGTGGACGGCTGAAAAAAGTCAGTTACAGGTTTCTGTCCTTACGGCGATGTTGACAATTAAAGTGAACATTAAAAAAACGTGCCAAGAATTTTATTCTTATTTAAAATCTTCTCCAGCCATATTAAAGCAAATTTGTTCATCTAATAAATATAAAAATAATTAAGCAATTATGTTTCACAACTTTTTTAAATTTGTAAGTAATAGGTAAATATTGTGATAATACAAATAAAACGTAAAAAACTTGTCTTTTTGTCATTGTGAGCTTATAATAGACTTAAATAATCCGATGTCCCGTTTTGAGTCAACAAATAAATGATCACGTTAGCTATGCAATGTATTGGTGGTGGAGCGATCAAATTGAAGGTTAAAAATTTGAATTCTTCTTCGTGGAATTTGCGGCTTTACCTAGCTGTTCTTTCCGATTATGTAAAAATATATTAAAATTCTTGACCAAATTTGGTATCTAAAGATTTTTAAACATGAAAATAACAAACCCAAATTTAGTTTTTGAAATTTCAAAATATTACATCCGCGAAACTTTAAAAAAAGATACAGAAATGCGCGTTATAAGTTTTGATTTTTTGTGTGCTTATAATGGATTTACAAGCGATTATTGCCGTTTTGGTTGAAATGCTATTTCTCGAAATTTAAATTATTATGAGGAAACAATCCCTCAATATTTGGGGGATCTGTTCGTTGAGCCCTTTAGGATGTCACGAGAATGTTTTGAAGAATTAGGTACAGTAATTGGAAATAATCAACGACTACAAAACTCGATAATACCAATGCAAAAGAAGATACTGTTAACTTTGTCTGTTGGCCAAATCTGAACCATTCTTGGCAGCAGGAGATCGATTCGGATTGGCTAGAAGTGCTGCACATGGTATTTTTAAAGATGTTGTTGCAGTCTTTGTAGAGTTGCTAAATAGATGTATAACGTGCCCAAATAATCATGACAAGTCAGGTGGATTTCCTGGAGTTATTAGGGCTATTGATGGTTGCCACATTCAAATTAAACAACCAAGTGCATACGCTAACGATTACTATAATCGTAAGCATTCTTCAGGGAATATGTAATCACAAAAACCAATTTATGGACATTATGTTGGTATGCCTGGTAGAGTGCACGGACGCACGTGTTCTGCGTACCAGTCCAGTGTATGGTCATCTGGTAAATAACAACACAATAATGCCACAACATTGCCATGTTCCTGGAGATTCGGCTTATCCCCTAATGGAAAATCTCTTAACGCCTTTTCGGGACAATATGGGCATTTAAACGAAGACCAAATACGTTACAATGTTAAATTGTCAACGATAAGAACAGTTATCGAAAGGGCCTTCGGTCAATTAAAGGGAAAGTTCAGGCGTCTGAAATATTTAGACATTGAAGAGACTGACTTCGTAACAGAAGTTATTACTTCTGCCTGTGTTTTGCACAACTTTACCCTTATGTTGGGGGCAGGAATTGCACAAAAATGAGGCAATTATAGAAGGAGAAAATAATCACCGAGAAGCGAATGATAACGATGTTGTCGCCGACCATCAAAATGGCGTAGAAACACGCAATTTTATTGTAAATATTTTATTTTTCATTTGCCTATTATATGTCAATTATATCTGTCATATGTGATATATGAAGCAGTCTATTACGCCCAAGGGCATAATGAGAGGGCATAATGGATTGTCATAAAAAAGATGCAACTTGATTCTTATGAAGCACTTTAATGTTGAGCAAACAATAATCATGACATTTGTATATTGGAAATGCATTCTTTGGAACGATGAAAAATAAAATGTTGTATGCACCTCAGGCATTACTCAATATTTAACCCTCGGGCGACTTACAATCCCTCGGGCCAGAGGCCCTCGGGCTCTGTCGCCCTCGGCATAAATATCGCCTTAATGCCCTTGATGCATAAATAACTATTACGACATTAGTACAAACAATGCATGATATTATTAATTTTTGGATTATCTTCTTTCTAACATTAATTTTAAAATTTGATTCCTTTCTTTTTGAATATTGTTATCCTCTTTTATTGCTTTGCGTAGCAAAGTTATTTCTATTATCCTTCTCTCTTCGAGTTCGAGTTGGTTAACGTCATTTATTTTCTCAGATTCTTTCCAGAAACCTTTCTAGCTGCCGTAAGCTTTGCCTTCAATTTTTCTTGGTAAACAGTGTGGTTTCTTATCTAAAATAATAGGTAATGAATTCTTTTATTAATGAGTTCTGTCACGGATTATGTTCAAATCGTTTTATTTTCTTTTCTGTCAAAAATCACAAAATTTCTAAACTGACGTTTTACAAAAACAAAAAACTCATCACACTTCAATAATAAAATCAATTCATCCTTTAAACATATTTTCCAACATACTCCCACCCAAGAAATTTTATTTTCTTGATCAAAGGTAACGACTTGGTCTACGTATAATCCCTTCTCTTCTATCTGTAACAGCTGTATGCTCCGGTGCACAATCTTTTTGACTGCCATCGTTCAAGTTCGCCATATGAGTAGGTGGAACGGTAGTTTTTACTTCTGCATTTTCATTTAGTTCATCAATAGAACTACGAATCCCTAATGTTTCTAAGTTATTGCCCTCGGTTCTTAAATCCATTTGTATAAGCTTAAATATGTGTTCCTCTGCCATTCCTATTTCTTCTACAGTGAGATCTGACTGAGATGCTCACCTATTCGAAATTTTCTAAAAAATCTACGTATCCAAGCTAGAACTCGAACTGCCTTTTGAAACGAAGAGTAACGTATTAAGAAATGGTCTTTCTAATTCAATTTTTCAGTGCAAGCATGTACATTTTGAATTTATTCAAATGAGTCTTGATTACTGCACATAACAAAAATGGACTTGGTTTTAAGCCGAAATGATACTCTGGTATGCCTTGATGAAATGATCTCTCCTTCCTCGGTCCACCAAATTATTTTCAAAAAATCGCGATCTTTTTCCTCCACGTTAATTCTAAGAAAAGCCTTTTCAATATCGGCACAACAACCGATTAAATTTTCTCTAAATCTTAAGAGAATTATTGGCAATAATTCAATAAAATTTATGCATTCAGAGAGGGTATCATTCAACGAAGGTAAAAACCCGCTTTTCGCGGATGCATCGAAAACAGGTCTCGCTCGGGTTGCGTTACTTTGTTCTCGTACGACAGCTCGGGGCGGAAGATAGTGTCCTTTACCGTTATCTTCAGCTTCCTCTAAAATTCCACCCAGTTTCCAATCTTTCAAAACTGCATCGTATTCGGTATATAATTCAGAAGTCATCCTACTGGATACACTTCTTAGTCTCCTTTCAGCTAGAGCTCGATTGGGCGGAGGACGAACTTCATTTTTCCAAGCTAACGAAACAGTCTAGCGTTTATTTTCGTACCTCAAATTCTCGTGAAAATTTCTCATGATGGCTTCTTTGTTGTCACATTGTATTGCATCATCTTTGATACCAAAAAGTTCCAATTCCCAGAAATTAGTTTCGAGGTCGTGTATTTCTTCTACGTGATTTATGGCAACACAGGTTGAGAGGGTCCTGAGCGCAAAGGGTGTTCCTAACACGATCCAGCCGAATAAAGTTTCAAATGCCGTGAGATTTTTATCTAAAACTCGTCGGTTTCCGGTTACTAGAGAACCGAAATAGTCAGCTATTATCAACATTTCTATTGGACCGCTACCAGCTCTCATTTCTGTATCCTTTTCTTCAAGTTTAACATTAACCTGCGTGGTATAGTTGGTTATCAGATCTGTTCCTAATACTTCCATTTCTAAAATAGTGTCTCTTGATTGTGCTGTAATTCTATAGCAATTATGTTCTTGTTCTTTTGATGTTACTCCACTAAAGAGACCAATGCTACTTTTTCAGTTCCAATAATGGGCAATTGCAATTTTGTCGCGACTCTACTAATTATATATGCTCTCTGAGATCTCGAATCTACAAGGGCTTGTACTTTTACGGACTTGTCCCCATCTTCCTCTAATTGGGACTAAAATTGTTGGCAAAATCGTAGCAACTGACATAACTACAGAGTTTGAAGATGTTTCCTTTTCCTTATTTTCGAATTTTTCAGGATTCGGTTGCACTTCACTCTTATTCTCTTCTTGTGGAACTCCTCTTCCAGTCGAATAGAAACGGTTTACAGGAGTAGAATCTCTTCTGACAAACAGGGCAGTTTTCATTCATTTTACAATCTTTGAGGGTATGTCCTTTTACGGTACATATAAAGCATGCTTCCTTCTTCAATAAAATAGCCTTCTTATCGTCTATTTTCATCCTAAGCGCCTTCCTGCAGTTTTTTCCTTTATGTCCGGGTATTTCACAAAAAATACAAATATTTTCAAAGGTTCTTTCTTTGGTATGTAGTACTTGAGCTATGCGCGTTCGTGTCGGAAAAGGGTCAAAACATCGAGAAGCTAATTTCACCCTCTGTTCTGTATCAATTCCTTTTTTCAGGAATCAACTAATGGGGTAATTATAGGAGCACAATTTTTCATGTTAATTTGCAAACTTTCTAGAGAACGTAATGCTGTCTCAACCTTATCATGAATTTGAAGAATATCCTGTCTAGATTTCGACTGTCGTATGCAAAGCTGCAACAAATCTTTCGTGTACAGTTCGCCTAATAAATCCTGGTTTCCGTAATGTTGTTTTAGGGAATTCAAAGCCTTAGGATAATTTTCAGAAGTTGGCGGGAATCCTAAAACTAATTGTTTCGCAGATCCTTCCAGTGCCTGCACCAGATACTGAAATTTCTCTGCGTCGTCCAAAGAAGCTGTGTCGATCTTTTCAAAGTGAGCCCACCAGCCGAGCCGCTCCTCTAATTCTCCATCAAAAACTCGTAAATCTAGCTTAAGTAACTTAATTCTACCTACTTCAGGTACATTCGATACAGTAACACCAGCGGATGTGATTTCACAACGCGTATTCAATAAAGTGCAGCGGTATATTTATTCTTGATAGTGTTGCGCGCCTTCGGCTTCGGTTATTAGAACTTCTTCCGAATCGTTGGACTCGACCATAAGATTCATCATTTCTTCATCCATTTTCGCTAATTCTTCACCCTTCATTTTCAACGAATGAATCTTTGTGTCAAACTGATCTCTGATATCTAGCGCCAATTCAATTTCCTTAATAGTCTTTGTAATCATTGCTCGCATTGGAGCGCGCTTCCTGCTAAGGGATGCTTGGTTCATCTTTCCTTCGTTTTCTTGAGATTGCAAGGTCTATATACACGGTCGCCAATTATGTGGTTTCGGACTTAAAATAATAGGTAATGAATTCTTTTTTTCACTACTAGCGTCTGATGACACGATTATTAACCTTTTTTCCACTTGTAAAGTAGGCTTTCTCGGCATTTGTTCAAAGTGGTTAATAATGTGGACATTATTAACTAGTAGTCAATAATGAGAACTGTCACGCTGTCACTTTTAGAAAACACAACCCGAAATTTCGCTCAATAAACGTTTGGAGTTCTCTAAAATGAATAATTGTCACCATCCGCCATTTCCAGAGAAATTACATACCTAAAATTATCACATTTTGAAAAAATTCGAACGAAATTACTCTTTGAAAATATCTCAATGACAGAACCAAATACGGCCTGTTTGACTTGTACTTCTACGTACTTGATTGACATGTTAAATTAATAAACAAGAAATTCTGTCCAACCGTTCATTTTCTTATCAATATTATATGTTAATTTACAGGATTTCAGGTGCTAGTAGTGAAAAAAATAGTATATATATATACCACAGTAGAGAAGTCTATTATTGCCTTCTCACCTTACACCCCTCGGCGCAAGCGCCTCGAGATGTAATCTTGGTGCTCAGGCAATAATACTGTACTTCTCTACCTTGATATATAATGTACTATTATTAAGTAGTTCTGTCACGGATTATGTTCAAATCGTTTTATTTTCTTTTCTGTCAAAAATCACAAAATTTCTAATCTGACATTTTACAAAAACAAAAAATTCATCACACTTCAATAATAAAATCAATTCATCCTTTAAACATACCTACACAAACACATTTTCCAACAAACAGTGGGCTCGTTCATAAGACACAACAGTTACCGCTACGCTACCTCGTAGCGTATCATCGGTAACAGTTAGGGACTTATGTCACGTTCCCTACTTTGACATATGTAGCGCTACTAAAAATGGCCGACTGCTCCTTAAAGATATATAATATCATCAGACATCGGGATATAAAGAGAGAGGTTATGGCTCGCACATTCTTTTTTGAATGTTGTGCAACACTGTAAAGCCATCTATTAATGAACCCGAGCACAAGTAATACAAACTGATAACTCTTAATGCAATGAATTATTCTGATGGCTTGTGAAATAGTCAATAGACCAGATTTGTAGAGCTTAATCTAAGTACGAGTACAGTAGATCAATGAAAAAAATTATTCGATGAACACATGAAAGTGAATGGTAGATCGTGTAGAGACAGCAAAGTGGTTACTAACTTACCGTTAGAATGGAAATTAGAGCAATTGCAAGAATATGTACATTTAACCGACAATGAAGAGTGGCCGAATTTTAAATCGAAGTAAATGTTATAACCAATTAGGAATTTTCCAACTTTACTAGAAGTAATGTAATGTTCAAAGAAATAACGTAGGTAGTAGACTTTTCCAGTTTAAACTCGAAGGGTTATCGAAAACTTATATTTCCAAGGAATCTGTTTAAAGTAATACTTTAACTCTTCCATTTGTATTGATTGAACAACAAACGTAGCCATTCTCCGGAATTGTCAAAGTTTAGTCCATCAAATTGGGAACGGCCTTGCCCTAAGTACGCAAGATAAGGACAACCTGCCAATTAAGGGAGCTTATCTGGATTCTGTCGAACAATAAAAGTAGAACTATTGCAAAAATTCTCTGATTCGACAAAAACAAAGCTTCTCCGGCTTATTCAAATCCAATAAAATAATTTTTCAAATCCGCACTGCTCCGTCTCCGCAATTAAACAAAATTCGTTTGATATTGTATATAATTAGAGGACTTCAAAGGGAAACTTTGCAAGTATAAGCCGGTTTTCACTTTACTAAATATGCTAATTTGTGAGGATTTAAGAGTCGTTGTCGACTAGCTCCTTTCCGTTACAAGTACCGCTCCAGACGAAAACGGAAATAACTTTTCCGGTTGAAATGCGATATACTATTCCGATCCAGGTGACTTGAACTCCTTGTTATTACGCCCACATCAACACGCAACTTTAATTTTATGTTAATGGGTCCGCTACCGATAGGGATGAAATTTACACCTTAAGTTATCTTGGTTATTATCATGTCATTCGATATTTTCGGAAACCGGAAATGAATAACACTTTCCCACAATATGGACCGAAAGTTTACGTTAACAAGACTTCGACGACAATAGTCAAGTTTGTTGATAATAGATATTCTTATGTAGCATTTATAAATATGTAATGGAAAATTATCTGTACACATTATAATGACGTATATTTTACATAAAATCAACGGATTTTTGTGAGTGTTATAGTCATAGTTACGGATAAGTTTCTTATATAACAGTGGCACATTCCTCACCCTCCTTTTGCAATTTTCTAAATAAATTATCGAATGATATCTACCTTATTTTGAAATAAATGGGAAATTGGTTGTTGACATCTAATATGTCCATAACGGGGCACCTCACCTAGCACCGCACATAGCCTGCCACATAGCATTGCCCCCTAGTTTTATTCCATACGGGTACCCTGCAAAAGACAAGAGCATTCCTTTCTATGCACCAAGCTTCTAGAATACTAAGCTCGATTTCTCGTTGCGGGGTTTGCGTGGATGCTATGTGGGAGCCGAAGGGCGAGGCGTAGTACCTAGTAATGGCTAAAGGCAAAGCAAGAGAATGAGTTACCTGAATTATTAATCGTTTGCAAGACATTAAACATTTTACCAGAAAGGCATAATAATTTCAAGTCCAGCTGGATGTTGTTAAAGGGAGAGGAGAACAGAAACTGTGATGATCCGACCCCTCAGCTATGTTCGCACGAGAGGAACTAGTAACTAGTATGCAAGAACAAGGAAGTGCATCATAAGAGGCACTTGCAAAGGAAGAATAATAAAAGCAACTACTGCAAACAGCCATGCCATTGGGTGAGTTGTTGAACTTGATGATTCGGTCGATGTCGAATCTTGGAATTTTTTTCTACGACTCAGAAATTGTCGATACCATCTGCCCACGTTCTGGTGCTTTGAAATCTGCAACCCTCCGCTGCAGTCTCCTCGAATAAATGAACTCCAGTAACTTGATTTTTATTTAAATCGTCACCACGGCTCCTATGTCAAATTAAGAAAACAACGCTAGCGATAACACCCGCAAACGATAAACAAACGCGAGCTGGAGAGTTGGTCCTTTAATAGTAAGTAGTTCGTGAACCCTTTTAACTGCGCATTACTGTGATTTAACTTTTTAGGAAATTATCCACTCCGGTATACAAGGAGGGACCCAAAACTAACGGGAATTGGGCTGCAGGGGGAGGAAGAGTGGGGGAACCAATATTGTTCGATAAGGTGTCCGTTAGCGTCACGCCTCCTGAGTCAGTGCGCGTAGTTTGCGTGGCTGTGAGTGCATCGGTTCGCCCGTAAGAATTTTTTCAGTAAAATAACTTTCTATTTCGTCGAAAACGTGATGGCAGATTGTCTTCCTGTTGCGGAAATCGGCCACGGAAGCTATTGTAATGCTTAAGACTGCTTATGGGGATGCTGCCCTAAGTAAAACCAGAGTCTACGAGTGGTTATCACGTTTTAAAAATGGGGAAATGGCAATTGAAGACCAACCTCCTTCAGGTAGCCTCACCACAACGTCAAGAAATGACGAGACGTCGACGAAATCAATGCTCTTGTCCGTGAAGATCGTCGCCGAACCATTGATCAACTTTGTGAGATGTCTGGAATCAATTCAGAGGATTTTATCCGAAAATTTGCACATGAGAAGCGTTGCAGACAAATTTATCCCTCGCGTCCTCACAGACGAGCAAAGGGAGCGTCGACTTCAAGCATGTTTGGAGCTTCAAAATCAGCTCAAGGAAGACTCCGAATTTTTTTCCAAGGTGATTACTGGTGACGAATCGTGGTGCTACGGACACGATCCCGAAACAAAATAGCAGGAGAGCCAGCTGTCTTCCACTGACTCGCAGTGGAAGACAGCTGGCTCTCTACGTCCCAAAAAAGCTCGCCAAGTGAAATCAAACATCAAGACAATGCTGATTTGTTTCTTCGATTGCAGAGGTGTTGTGCACGCGGAGTTCGTTCCCCCCAGCCAAACTGTTAACCAGAAGTTCTACTTGGAAGTTTTGAGAAGATTGAAGGAGAGTATCCGGAAGAAAAGGGCAGATCTTTGGGACACACGCGACTGGTTCTTTCATCATGACAACGTGCCGGCCCACACCGCCCTCTCGTAAGGCAGTTTTTGACCAAAAACGGCATGGCACCGATTGTCCATCCTCCCTACTCACCGGATCTAGCCCTGTGATTTTTTTCCCCAGACTCAAAAAGGACACGAGAGGAAAGCGTTTACCACTGTGGAGAAGGTAAAATCAAAATCGCTAGAAGCCTAAAAAACATCCCGATAAGTGAATTTAAAAAATGCATTGAACAATGGAAGGATCGTTTGAATAAGTGCGTTGTAATCAATGGGGAGTACTTTGAAGTGATAAAAATTTGGTATAAAAATATTAAGAAATAAGGAAATTATGATGAAATTCCCGTTTCTTTTGGCCCCCCCCCCCTTCGTATTTGCACGTAAAAATTTCTTCTGCACTGAGCGATACAATTAGCTGGCAGTAACTTGAAATTTCACCCGCTTTAATTTATTGATTTGGTATTATTGTCCTAAAACGACATTAGTTTTAAGGCGCCTTTACGATATTTTGAGACATTAAAATGGCGCGCGTTAAAAACTTGCGCTTACCATGCGAGTTCCACGACTTAATTTGCACTGACCAAAATGTACCGTCCTCTCTCTACCCGCTGCACATTTACACCTTTCACCGGCCAAAGTACATTTCCTCTATTCTAAATTTAAACTTACAACAAAGGATACGTTTACATAACCTAATATACATACATTATATACAGTTAATTACAAAATTTCATTCCTTGATGCCCAGACCAAAAGCATTATATGGGGCAAATGAAAATATTCACCCCCACACCCACTACAATAAGAAACAATGAATTTTATAGATAAGAAACGAGTATACATGTATTTTAGAAACGGTTTAAAAATATCAGGGTTATAAAAAGGTTTACTACAAAGATTGTACAATAGACGATACTTTCAACAAAAGAAGAAGTAAGTGGAAATATGCTTCGTGCTTGAAACAACTACGAGTATGTAGCTGTAGTAGTAGCAAGCGCCAACTTTACTTTGAACACATTGTATAGAATGTTTGGCCCATACCTTTAGGAGATTCTGTACAGGTATGGGATTGGGTGCCCTTTTCCCTGCTTCAAATTAGGACGCGTTCTTCCACTAACTTACACTTCAATTTACATGGTATGTTTTACAAAATTTAATTTATGAAAAAACGTCAAGGTCTTATCTCCTAAAAACTACAATTTTACATAAACGTAAACCCTGTCACCCTTGATCACAATCACAAATGAATTACAATAAAATATACGCACACGGTGGTAGCGTGGCAGCATACTTGACAGTTGCATTCCATGGACATTTGCACCCGCAGGGTTACCTGTCCATCCAATGTACTAAATGGTCTGGGGTCTTTGGGGTGATTAATTTGCAGATTACTGCACTATTCATATGTCGTAAGCTGATGAGTTGATGACGTTCATTGAGCCTTATAAAACTGTAAAGCTATGAAATCATACCAATCTTATAGTTTGTGCAAATTAACTGGCCCACTAAACATCGAAATTTATTTAAAATTAGATTCCAGTAAATTGTAAAACGAATTGCGCTGGTGAATGAGTAACGCCGAGTTTAGCGTGAAATAATTAAAATCACTATAGCCGAAATTTACATTTTCGGCGGGGCCGGGCGAATTTTAGTTACAGCGGGGAGTATAGACACGAATATTCAATGCATAATCATAATTAAACAATCTGAGTCCGGCATTTCTACTAAATCTACAATCAGAACGGGTACGTTGCGCTTTTATCTGGAAACATCGCTGTAGGGCCGGTAATGGCTAGCATTGTGCGACTAATTTATGGCTCAATAACGCAGCGAGAACCGGGAATTGAACCTGTAGGTAATGTTGATAATCTGTACTCAAGCACAACCAATCCTACACCCTCTTACTCTCCATTATTTTCACATAATAATGCAAAATGTTATTAATTTTTGGATATAAAAAGAGAAGTAATTTTGGACGCGAGTAAATTAGTTCAATGGAAACGGTGCAGTGTCCGCGAATTTAAGCGGTCAAGTAGCACGTCGGTCATTAGTTACTCTTACGACCGGAATAACATTGTATAAATCTTTAGTAGGAGGAAAACAGAAAAATATCGACGTTGGTTTATGGTTCATCTCGCATGAAAACTAACTCAAAACTTCTATCGTTTATGATCACAAGAGCCATATCTACTTGGTTTCTCAGCAACATTTAGAGCCAATGGGGGTTTACAGTATAGTTGAATTCCGCAGTTCTAATTTAATAAGCGTGTACCTGAAACCATAAAACATTTTTTTGGATAGTAAAAGTTTATTTAAAAATAGAGGCTGATTAGCAAAAAAAATAATGAACATGTGCGGTTTTAAAGGTTTATTCAAAACGATATGATTGTGGCGGGCTCTGTGACGTAATAACCCCGACCAATCAGCTCCTAGAACCATTCAGATGACATAACGACTTGGCAATATTGCAGGAGAATGGCATTTATAACTTGCGTCATCTGTCACAGACACTTGTCACTTTCGTGCTAGATGCAGTTAAACATCCCTCTCAAAACTTCAAATGTGACAAACGTCAGACCCTCGCGTAAGGTTGCCAGCTCACTTCTACGTGATTGGTTGTAGGTTTCTGACGTATTTAGTCTGAAGCGTTTCAAATTCGGACTAAAAACACATCTTTTCAATAATTTATTTTGGGTTTATTTTACTCGCAAATAAAAATTGAGGACACACGGGTCTTTTTATTTTTAATGTACTTTGTGGATCAGAAATAAAAAATGAAGGCGGGATGACCCCATTCACATTATTTTTCTTTTGCTAATTGATTTATCCAGTTTTGACATAAGTATTGTTGTACTTGTCCAAATTCTTGCTAGAGAAGCATTCGGGTTTCCCTTGTGATACCCTCAGTCCACACCACGGTGTATTCTATCTTATACCGTGGTCCACACTAGGTTTTAGCATTTAATTTTAAAAGTTTTTGGTGAAACTAAGGATACGTATATTGAGGACAATGTAGAAAGAAGTGTTGAAAATAATCACATTTCTAGCTTTATTCGGTTTATTCGGCAATGCGAGATTCAATTGATTCATTGATAACGTCATCGCGCTCACATAGATGGCATCAAAAATAAAAAAAAGGTATCCTAACGAAGTGCTTGTTCAACAACAAAGTGCTACTGATATTAGGATTTTTCCCTAAAATCGACGGAAATAATAAATTAAATAAAGTACAATCAGTGGTAAAAGGTAACAACCCATAAGTTGGTGTAAGTAATCAGGTTTAATACTTTCTGACGTTTCGTAAAACATCACGGTTGGCATCTTCAGAGATGAAATGGCAATTTCAGTTTAAGAATGGGCGTATGCTTTCCCTTTTCTGTAGCACCCTTAAGTTTTTACTACTCTTGTTTTAGAGGTTGAATACTTATGTTTTATATCATTCCTAAAGAGAGACACGGGCCTCTTGTCGCGTTAGTATAAAGTAATCCATAGTCATCGTAGTGAAGCTTTTCAGTAGAACAGCGAAATGTAGAAAAATTAATGATTCTTTGATAAGAAAGGATTTAAAAATCTTTCTTGCGAATGTGGAGTATTCGAACGATTTTGCGTGACAAGGTAATGCTTTCGAATGCGTTGTGTTTAACTCCACTTAGACGTGCACCCGAAACTCCGAGCTCCGAAAGTATTGTCACGTGCTTCTCGTACAACTATAATTAATGCTTCGTTTTCTAGCGTACAAAGATATAAAATGGCAAAAGGGAAGAAATTATTATTGGAAAATGTCACTTTGATTTGTAGATTGGTGGAATTCGAGTGTAAACGTTGTCAGTATCCTTTTATATCCTATTGAGAGCTGCTCATGTGTCTTCCACAGCCCACTTCTCCAGAATAATAGCACAGTTCTGGGGTAGGATTTATAACGGTCTATTGCAAAAGTATTCTTTTTCATAAAAATCTTACTTCGGGGCTTTATTTGTTTTCGCCCACTGACGCATAATATTTAATTAAGTTGTCGACTTATTTCAATACTGTATATATTACGCTAATTAACACCACTGCAGGACTGTAATCATTCATTTGACTTGTCAATTACTTAAGCTGTTCAAAGGAGAAAGCTGAGCTTTAGAAGATGGGAATTATGTAATCTGGAAGTCACTCATATTTATTATGTTTATGAAATCTTAGTGCTATTTATTGAAAAGTAGACATACAGATTTACATATATTGTTTTGACCTGTCTACTTTTAAATGACAAAATCCCTTCTGAAGAGCGCCTAATTTTATACATCCAAAATAACATCTTAAAACAAATAAATATCGGGTTGTCATATTAATTAATTTGAATATTGTTGCTTTGGCTTTGGCTTTGGCAGTAAACCTCTTACGCTTCTTAAACTGTTACCGGCACTATACCAAATGGCAATAGTTTTCTTCAGTTGAATACATCACACACGACCAATAATGAAAATACGGAAGCCAAAACGACAATATTCAAGTTAATTAATATAACAGCCAGATCTGTTTTAAGAAGTTATTTTAAGTGCATAAAATTAGGCGCTTTTCAGTAGAGATTTTATCATTTAAAAGTAGACATAGGAAATCACTAATGTATCACTTGTTAATCCGACTGCTTTAACATTTTCGAATGTTGTTAAGTCCCTTCTGATTCAACAATCTCTCGCATAATGACTCCTCTTTTGGCAATTGTAGCATGAGGCAGGAGGCCTCCTCTTCGTTTCCTGCGTTGATGCACATTTGGCAACTTGCGTCGCAGCTAGTGCTTGTTCATTTTTGATTGTTGCGAAACTAATCTCTTCATTCAATAATCTCATGCTAAGATTTTGTATATTTTGGTTTTTTCTCGTCGACAGATGAGGCTTGTTGCACATGTTTGAATTTTAGAGATAATCTTCCCAAGATCTTTGTCATTATGGCTGTATTACTTTATTTGCTTAGCAAGATTTTCCACCTGGTGGTAAATTTGCATTATTCGAAATTTCCATTGCTGGTAATTTCTTCCCTCAAACTTGTTGAGGACGCCGATATCTACTTTTTTTAATTCGTGCATATCAGATCAACAACTGCTATAATTATACATGGTAGTGATAAATACTAACGGAGTAAACTTAACTTTAAAATATCGACTAGGTTCAGTATGACCTACGGAGGTAATAGTGTTAGTAGTAGTAGTAGGTTAATAGTTACTGTGGTAACTGTCCTTTAACACGCAAAAAGTATTTGTGGTTGAATTATCGACTTGTATAAATGTATAATATCAACATTGCGGAAGCTATTTTAAGAGGAAATTTTCGATTTAGGGGTGGGTATAATTTCCCGAGTCTGATATGGCTGTCAATAAGTTTTTTTATGTATGTGAAATTTCCACGTAAGTTTTGTATCGAGGTGTACTCCTAAGTATTTTACACATATGTTTTTAGGTGACCACGTTTACTATGATAGGGTCTTCACAATTCGTTTTAATGCAAAAATGTTTTTACTGCATACATGGCTAAATTAGTAGTCGTGTTAGATACATTTTATGTGTGTATGTTGGAGACAGATAGCTAATTCGGCCCGTGTCCGAAACATATCGCGATCTGACAGAAATACCAGATTCCGAAATATTTCTACAGTTCGGAATATGGCTATGTCAATTTGAACATATCCCGAAGAGCGCATACGTACAATGAGCCGATACTAATCGTAACAACATAAACTGCAATTATCTACTTATGTGTGTGGAGTTTCTCGCGGTGTTTGTTTTCAGTGTGATTTTTACCGTCCGAAAGGGATGACTAATCGTTTATGGGGCCTCGATTTCTATCGGGATTTCTAGAATATCCGCGACAATACACATAAACAAAGATAGTAAAAATGATAAAAACAGCATTTAACATTAAACACATGCAAGCTCTTCAAGCTTATAGGCTCCATTTTCCTATTAGAAATTGTGTTACTTTTTTCTTGAACTGGATTTTTTATAACTATATTCCCCGCAGTAGTGGCGATTTAGTGGTAATAGATAGGCGATGGAGTGCGATGTGGAGACTCAGTTCTCAGATTCAGATTTATGCCTTAATTCATTTAATAAGTTACAAGTACGTTTTTGTTCCAAACTATATACTAATAATTCAAATATGCTTACCTCATATACAGTTCAGATTTTTAGTTCTTTTGCGTAACACAACCTTGCACTTTTCCGTCGTCGGTCTGTCTGTCTGTTCCTTCAAGATGTCTGCCCCTGGGGCACCTCGAGACTTCGTGTTTTCGCTAATTGATAATTGCTATAGTCTATATATGCACGTTATTCTTATTCACATACAGGGTGACAATTTGAAAACTTACCACCCCCCATATCTTACTAAATAAACGAGATATTTAAAAAAATCAAAATCCGTTTCGGTAATTCGGAGGGGGAATCACAATGACATAATTGGCGACGCACCCCCTCCAACCCCCTGCGCCCCAGCCACTCCAACTTTTAAATCTTAAATAGTGACCCCCCATGTGTGATACGTCGTTGGAAAGCTCTGAAAAAATGCTTTCCAACCATACCAAACAGCATTACATTGAGGTTAGTAATTATCGTGAAAATCAAAAAATAAACTAATATGATACATTTGAAATCTGTCGTATTTAAAACGCAACCGGCGAACATAGACGAACTAAGACAGAGAATAATTCAAGAATGTCGAAATATTGCAAAACCAACATTTGAAAAGGTTCGACAAGAGTTTGAGAATAGATTATAGCTGGCGATCAAAAATGAGTTGCTGTCGAGTCGGCTTTGGAAATTCAAGTTAAATACGATTTTCCATGTAAACAAAAATTTCAAAGGGCAACTCATTTTTGATCGCATAGTAATACTGTCTTCCCAATAACGGAAAACATTTTGAACATTTATTGAAATGAAAGCCAACTTTAGAAAATGTATCATATTAGTTTATTTTTTGATTTGCACGATAATTACTAACCTAAATGTAATGCTATTTGGTATGGCTGGAAAGCATTTTTTCAGAGCTTTCCAACGACGTATCACACATGGGGGGTCACTATTTAAGATTTAAAAGTTGGGGTGGCAAGGGCGCAGGGGGTGTGAGGGGGTGCGTCGCCAACTATGTCATTGTGATGCCCCCTCCGAATTACCGAAACGGATTTTGATTTTTTTAAATATCTCGTTTATTTACTAAGATATGGGGGGTGGTAAGTCCAATTTCTAGTTTTGTAGGTACAAAATTACTCTTTAATTAGTCCTAAATTATAGGCTTCATTGGGGCAAAGTGGGGCGGCCAAACTATAATTAAATAAATGGGGTAGAGGGTAGGGTATAATAAAGGTTTGTTGAGAATGCGATCTCCTCTAAATTTTAATATGAAGGTAACAGGATTCTTATTCCAAAAAAAGATATTGAATTGTAAACGAAGATAAATAACCTCGGCTATATATTAAGGAATATCACCCCAGAACTTGACTCCTAACAAAAATAAAACTAAATCTGATTTATTGAATGAATACCGAAAGTATACCTTTAACGGAATAACAAATCCTTCATCTAAAGATTTTTCACTTATACCAGCTCGCAAACTTTCAAATTTATTCTATTGTAACGATTCTAAAAATTTGTGGTATTGTGTACGGGACTTTCGACATAAATTACGAACGCATCCCGAATCAAGGTACTTATGCTATAAATCGCGCACGTTCCTGCTTGACAATAACTTCGCAAAAACGCATACGTACAATATATCTGAAAAATGGCACCTATTTATTATGTTTATTCAAAATTTGAGCATTCGCTCTCTTGTGAATGGGATACTATTCCGGCCACGATCGTATTGAGACGATGATGTTTTTTGCTTATCTCGAACGACGGACTAAAGTACTCGAAAGATGTTATTGTACTGTGTAATTTCTAAACCGAGTAAGCAATTAACTTTCCAGAGAGAAGGAAGTCTAATCAAAATTACTTTTATTAAAGTTTTCGCC
Organism: Photinus pyralis; assembly: GCF_008802855.1. NCBI lineage: Eukaryota > Metazoa > Arthropoda > Insecta > Coleoptera > Lampyridae > Photinus > Photinus pyralis. The sequence goes on from NW_022170249.1 coordinate 51,382,350, forward strand.
TATTCCCCAGAATTTAACAATAGCAAAGCCCACCATTGTTTTGTTTTCAATGTTTTCCGTAAACAAATTTGATTTGGGAATTGTTGGGATTACCATCAACATTGTACTGAAGCGGTTCCTGTTTTACTTAATCGAAATGAACTCCACAAGTTCGAACAAGTTAAAAAAAGAAATCGTAAACTACTTACAACAAGCGCATTTTCACTTGCATTCATTTCCCATTTGTAATATGCAACTTATGTTAAAATTTCGTAAAAATCCGCAAATAAGATAGCATTGCACGTGTGCAATCCATTTTTTTGACGTGACAATTTACAAGAAGGACTCTACGCTAAAATTTCAGAAGGATTGGTTTACAAATAGCAAATATCCCTGGGCCCTTTCAGCTTTCAGACTAAAAAAATGCAGGAATGACATAATAGTAGGAATGTAATGCCGAAGATCTGAAAGTTCTACGATATTCCATTACCGAGATCTCGATCAATTTATATAAGGCGCTCGGCCAGCCGACAGTTGATGATACAATAATCTTCTTTTTGACAATCATAAATGCGTAAAAAGCTAAACCTATATGCAGTTCTAAATAGAAGGAATGGCCCACCAAGTTTGTACAGATTAATAAATTTGAAGTTTATGTATTGGTAGTGCCCGGAAGTAGTTCGATTTCTAAACGATCGAGTCAAAAGATACATTCATAACCGCATAATAATAGAAAGCTATCGTTATCGTTTTATCATATTAACCAAAATAAAATTCTATGCCGGAAAGCCGCTCTGTCGACCAATTGAAATTTGCCTTATATAAAATTTCCTCATAAATTGTTCTAATGATCTAAGAAAAAAACTTCGAATTCTGGAAAAAACTAAGAATAACTTTTCCATCTTTACACTTTGCTGAGATGCAATGAAACCGCCTGGAACTTTCTCAAGCTCTCTCTGAAATTGCCTGAAATACCTTGAAATTGTGTGAGACCCTTTAAAGTTTTCTAAAACCCTTAACAGGATCCCCAGATTTCCAAAACTGCATAACAACACTTTCTGAGCTTCTCTCTGGTTGCTCTTCAAAGCTACAGAAAACACAATTATACCGCGTTGGATTGAATAACGAACAAATCTGCCTTTGGAATGCCCCTTGAAAAAATGTTTGCTATTATAAATTTTATTGAGAAGGAAATTGAACGGATTATTGTTCGTTGGTAATATTTGATACAGTATAGCTCATTTGGGTAGTTTAATAAAACACGAATTTAAAAAATCTATTACTAAAGAATCAGTAGTTACCCACATTATATGTAAATACACTGAATTTAACATTTTATACACACTTTACATAGTGTACTTGTATTTATACCCCTTCAGGAACTTGCACAATGTTTTCCCACACAAAATTAGCTTTCACAAATTTCTGACTTTTCAACCAATTATGCTAAATACCGGACTGTTATTGGCGCTCAATAATTGTTTAAAGTGTACCGTGTAAAAGAAAGTGAAAGAAAATGAAATTTTCAACGGTCCGGATAAAAATGGAAGTGATGTACTACCCATTCTGTATGGATTATTATTAATTTGACTGTAAAATTACTAACGCAATTTTTTTTTCCAAAAATCTATCTTTACCTTTTTTGTTAAAGGAACTTCGATCTCTCCTCGATCGCAGAGAGCTTTCATCTGTCTATTTTTCTCAAATCAGAATGATTGCTTAGTGGTTTTCCAAGCCCAAAATGGCTGGTTACCTCTCAACTATCTGGTCTGATTACTCATTTATCAATGAGATCACGTCTTACCAAACGTCTTACCAACTAAAAGTCAAACGTGCACCTGTTGATTAAGAAGGAAACCTTTGTTAACTGGATTAATGTGTCTATCGAAAATAAAATCTAAAATTCTATATAGATCATTTTGAAAATAATTCACGAGAAACTTCATGAACGTTGGCGTAGCTCTAATATTAATAAATATGGGAGATACATTTTCAAAAGCTAGTATAACACAAACGTATCCTGTTTGTGCATCGTAACAATAATAAAACTCTTTATATTTTCAAAGAAAACCAAGTTGAGCGTGTGTGTAACGTTTTAAATTGAAAATTTTCATGCAAACGAAGCAAATTGATTTTATGCGTTAGAAGCTTCATTTAAGAAGGGTTGTTTGTGCGCGGCCCCCAGGATATGCTTGGACTTGCGAATTCTTAAGAAAACTATGTTAGGTAAACGAGGAACTTATGCAGTACAGTAAGTGAAACGAGCAAATACCTTTAGATGAAACCCCGCGGACCTGTAACTTCATCTATAACGTAGTTATAGGGGTCTGTGCCAACTCACGAATTCACTCACGGTAGAACGTCCAGTGCAATGATTACATTTACATAATCCCCTTAGCTGGCTGCCCGCCATCATGGAGTATGTTTATTTATTACCTAGAGAGGATGCTGCTTCATCTACATGTTCACTTCTGTCCAGAGAGAATCCCAAATATAAATTGTTTTGAACGCAAATGTAATTTCAATGCTTGAATAGAAATAGCATGTGAATATCGTCATTATGAAAAAAGGACGTGTGTTATTTAACTTCGCGGCAAATGAAGAGAGATTTTGCATTAGGGCTCCTCGTTAGATAGACACAGATTATCTCTATTAAATAGAGTATTTGCTCGGTACACAGAAACGTTGGCTGTGTTAGTTATGTTAACGTATCAATACATTATATAAACCACATTTGAGTTCTCTAGTACCCACTTCAAAGGAATATGTTATCCTCAGTTTTACGTACTGATTAGGTGTTTACTTATGTGACGAGTGGATTGAGTTTATACTCAGCTTATACCACGGAAACAAAAAAGGTAAATCTTAGAATTGATTGCAGAGAAGATTGATTATTAGTAAAAACAAGTATAAATATGTGCACAACTCTTGCGCAGATAAAGTGCATTTTTTTAAACCGTAAATGCTTGGGCTATAAGGTAGCAGCATGCTATATTTATCGATTTTTACCTTCTTGGGAGATGATTAATGGGTAGGGGGTTCTTTGCAGAAAAACATTTAAGGTCGCTTAGCATACATTAAAAATCTATGCTGTATAATGTAAGAAGAACCAAGCCCTCAGAGAAATTCACCGAAATATTGCATTTTCCCTCCAACATTTTTGAGATATTGCAGTAGATGTGTCCCGTCTAGGGAATCTTTACGCTCTTTGAGAGTGCCTCCTCCGATACTCAGTTCTGCGGATATTTGCACTGAAAGTTTTGACATCACCAGTAGATACCTATGTTTCGTCCTGACGTTCCACCTGCCCTTTATGAGTACCATTTCCGACACTTCGTTTTCAAGATATTCGCTTGTACTTCACCAATACATATGTCTCGTCCAGATGATTCATTTTGCCTTGTGAGTACTTTCCTCCAACAATCTGTTCTTCAGATAAGCAATTATATCCGATCATGATAATAAGGGGTCGAGGAGGAGGACTATGGTTGGTATAAATTAATTCGTTTCGTTGAAACCTTGTACCATGAAGGATAAAACCAGTCCCCACTCCGCAACCCCCCCCCCTCCGTTTTAATAAAGATTCGGAAAGAAGGGCGATAGTTTGTAGAAAACAGTTCCTTTTGTTGTGACCTTTAATTAGAATATCATGAAAGATAAAATTAATTTCTAAAGCAATATAGGGTCCAATTATGTTGTACACTCTACTAATTCGATTTGAAAATGTGTTAATATGGTTATTTTGCATCACATTTTGAACAATTACCAAGGTCGTATAAACCTACACAAATCAAGTCAATTACTCCATCCACACGACGAATGTGCACCGTAAATAATAACATTTGTACTCAAAAGAGCACAAAAGGATCAAAATGGCGGTGGGAGGATTTAATTCCACTTCGCTGGAGGTGGTTCTAGCTTTCAAAAGGCCCCTAGAAGTACAGGGATTTCATACACAAATCTACGACTGCTCTAAAGAAAGAGATTAAGCGCAATTTTCCGGAAATCTAAAACTGGGGAGCTAAACTGATGAAGTCCTCTGGCGTATTGGGCCTACATAACTCTTGACTTGGCTTGTCTTGACATCAGGTAGTAAAAATATACTGTCAAAGTATTAACATGTTAATCTGCTTCAAATATCAAATATTTTGTCAAGCTAACTTTGTGGCTGCTAGGATGGTAAGACTTCTCTTGTATTACACCAATTATTCTCGATTACTCGAAATTCTATGCGTAAAAACTTCTTGCACAACATTAAACTTGTTGTCGCATTATTTCGTTAACATCTGGACGATTCCGTTCCTTTTTTTAAGTTGCATAGCCGGCTGACTACCTGTACCCAAATTAGCGTCACACACATACGCTCTCTTGCAAAATAACCAAGACAGCCTCATTTACTCTTCATTCTCTCTCTTCCTGTTTATGCAAAAACCACTTCCTCTAACAAATTCAACATCGTTATTAACCCGACGACACCCGAAATTCCTCTACGTCGCCTGAACTGATAAAACATCTGCATCTCTTATCTTGCACGTGGTATTGTTTGTTGAAAAATCAATTAATTCTTGTCCGATAAAATTTGTTATCAACACCTGATACAACTTTCCTTATTTACCTATACGTTTTAAATTTACGATACAAATTAAATACAACAAATAGAATGAAATGAGTTAAACAATTAACATTAAAATGACAATTCAACAAATTTTCCAATTCTGAGTCTATTTGAAGAAAAATTCCACAAGTCTTGAAAGAAAGAATTTGAATTATGTTACATACATGATGCTACTATTTCAACCTAAAGCGCCATAGCCATTCAAATAACTAAGATTTTCAATTAGTTTCATTTCGATCTGCATAGTTATCCATGAAAATGATAATAATACATAAATAGTATATAAAAAATAACTTGAAATAGGACTTATTATAGTAGATGGTTCACAAAACAAGAATACGCATTGCGTACAGAAATTATATAATAACATAAACGGAGACCGCACTGCACAATTTAAAATGTTTCGAAAGCAACCGCTATCACAGCTTTGGCTCCCAGTATATGATCTTAGTAGGCGTTTTGCCCTTTTCTGCTGCCCTTATGGGCGCCTTACATTCGGGGTAGGCCATCGTCCATGAAGTATGCCCGGTCTGATCACATACGAGGTATTTCTTATCGTTGGGGCATTTATCTTTGAAGTGACCCTCCCCCTGACAGTTTATGCACTTATTCTTTTCTGCACTACTTGGCAGAAGCAGTGTGATAGACTTTTTGCGACTCTTCGGCAGTTCTTATTTTTCGCCTAATTCCTTGACCGCCGCCCTTACGTCTTCTTTGGTTAATGTTTCGTCTAATTCCCTTATAAAATACGCCACCCGATTCTCCTCCCTAACTCTACATTGCGCCCCCACCCCGAGTGCACGTAGCAATTTCTCTTGGAGGGACAGTTTCCTCCATTATTTGTTTGGCTTCTGGCCGTGGCTCTTGGACCATTTCTCTTTAGCTACTTCCCGCACTTTAGCAATGTCACTGGCACTTTCCATACGCTCTTGAATTCGTGCTCCCCCGCCTTCATCTTGATCTTGCATCTGCTGCAAACTGCTTCCTTTCCGGACGACTCCATCCCTAAGACTTTAGCAGCTTCACTGCTTGCATTGGGTATCCTCTTCTACGTCATCTGCGGCCAACTGGGATGCAGCACTGGCAAGCTCTAGCGAGCCTTCTATTATTTCACTTGCCGTATTCTCACAGACCAGGGTTTAGAGTCTTTTAGTTTTGGTGGTGATCTTCTTAATAGGTTATCTTCATTGTTGTTCGTTGTGACGTTTTGGGTCCGGCATGGGGATATCCTCGCCCAAATTGTTCCGTTTACGGGTGTTCGTCCCTTTCGGGACCTAGCACCCGGCTTTCTTATCCACTCCACTTCGGTTACCCTTGGTGATTTGCCATTCTATTACAAATGATTTTTTTTACCAAAATGCATACTCAATTCATCAGAGCTGGACTTTAGGCTATTTGTAGGTTTAAAATTTACTTTTCAAACTTTTTTAGCAGTAAAGTGCTTCAGACATCCTCTGTGTATGGTACAGCGTGGATGGTTTAGTTTAGACAAACGTTAAAATTTAAATGCGGGCGTGCATTTTCTGCAGGAAAGAGGTATCTGTTATTTGGCTGAGCTATATTTGTGATCTGATCTTTGTGTCATGTATTTGATTATTAAATGTTTCTTTCAATTGTCGAAGGGCAGAAGACCCGACCGCTGTAGAGACTATATACGGGGCTAGTAGGGACTGCTCCTAAACAAAATCTAATCCCCATACTACGCACCCGATGTACATAGCATTGCTAACCACGATTTACGTGCTGGGGCATTAACAATGGATCCATCTAACATATTTGTGACATAATTAAAGCTTGATAGATGTTGAATAGGACTTTAGGTTTTACATCCCATTGAGTGCGCCTTGTTTTTATACATTTAATTAAGTTGCTCAATATAACGTATTAACAGAAATTTTTGTCTCTCAGGTTTACGTAGATTATATATGAATTTGCTCTGGTATATTAAAGCAGGTAATTTTAAAATTGAAAAGGTATGGCTGTACTAAACGCATTTTGCCTTTGCATAAAATATAGGGTAGAAATTGATACTAAAAATTCAAATTTGTAAAACAAACCTTTCTCGAGCCTTACTGTGTATAATATACATATTAAATTAATACCGTTTTCTGGCAGAGTTTAAACTGTCGAATTCTAGTGCCAATATTGGTGACCGGGTATCCCCGAATATGGAACAGCAAATTAAAATTCGCATGCAAATATTTAAAAGACGTTTCATTATGCCCTAGATTCACGAGTGAAATTATTTACACTGCATAACTAACGACTTTAATTTTCTAAATACCTTTTAAACGTAATTAAATAAGAAATCTCGGCAGGTTTAAAAGTTCTAGTCCGCTAAACGTGTTTAAACGAACCTTAGACGCAGAAACAAAACAAAGGGCTGTCCCTTATCAGCACAGCAATTAAGTTGGTATCTTGTTTGTTTTGGGGTACATGATCTCCCTCATTATACCATTACTTTGTTTTGTTGGCGAATTTTAAGGGGCTGGGGAACTACTGATGGGAACATTCAGCATTGTACTCGGGTCACAGCCGACGAATTATAGCTGCGGTGCCCCGGACTGTGAGTTATGGAATAGAATTTCCGCCCCCGCTTCGAATTGCGTATCTCAACTGCACTATTGGAGAGTACTTCAGGTTAGAGAGCTTATTCGGTAAAATAATATTTGGACGTGCTTGACCCGAAAACCCCTTTGCCGTTTTTACAACCAACTAGTTAGTAAAAAGAATTAACTTACGTTCAACATAATTAGGTTTTATAAATAATATTGATGATTCTAATTTAAATGATTAATGCAAGGGAAGATTCCCATTTCATTTAATGCTCTAATTAAGGCCATAATCGCTAATTACTTTTAGCTTTTATTTCATTTTAATTGCTTATAATCGGATTTATTTCTGGTTCTTGTCTTTTTAGTTCCAAAGCTATTTCTGTTTTTAATTGCGGTCATTACGTACCGCCTCCTGTGATTGATTTTTCGAATTATGTTTTCCCTACAGGTGCGTTTGTTAGTACACAGACACTTCTCATTATAAAAGTTGACATTATAGGTAGGAAATAATTCAATGAAATTAAAGCTGGGCCGAATAAAATATACAATTATAACTTCTTTCTTAAAATTTTGCTTCTATTTGCTAAGTCCTGGTCTAATTTGTAAAGTAATAATAAATTAAGATATTTTTGGTACACACTGAAATCAAGCAAGAACGCAGAATGAAAATGTAGGTGTTATATCCTAACAAATTTCGAGAGTATTTCCGAATGTCTTTGGAAACATTCATACATTTTTTTTATTTTGTCTTTATTTTTAAGTGGGCGGGGTTTCGACCAAGACTGTTCTACCAACCTAACCCGCTATACATTTACAAATACCGTTAATAAAAAAGTGACAACAAACTGGAGGATTCCAGTCAGCCTTATCGTAACTTTGAGTTAGGACAAAACGCTTCTGTTCTGTATATTCCAGAATATACAGAACAGAATCGTTTTGTCCTAGTTCGCTGAGTAGTGATAATATAGGCATCAGGTGGTCAGGTCCGGGAAGTCGGTATCGCTGACACCGTGGATTTATCGCTGTCGCTATCAAATGCCGAATATGATGTTGAAATAAATGAACCCTACACGTGTTTTGATTATACGGTGGTGCGGCTGTGGTTGTCTCTAGAATTAGAGCTTGTAGCGTCTAATTAGCTGTAATTAGAATATTATTTACGGCGGTGAATCGTTAAGGTTTATTGAGAAATTAATAAATGAAATAAACAGAAAAGTAGTTCAGCTCTCTGTACTAGAATAACTAGGAAACAGGTATGGGAATAAATAATTAAAAATCTAGCAAAGTGTGTTCTGGAATACAACTGAATACGGCTCTGGTCTGTAAGTAATCTGGGAAAAGCACAGATAGGGAACCAGGAAGGGATTTAATTTCCAAGGATGGGGACAACAGCAGGTGATATCTAACGTAGGGATTTTACAACACTTATTACAGGGGTTTACAAATAAGATATCTACGTTTTCTTACAATATTATTAACAACACTTTGAACTCTTTTACCGTGGCATGGGGTATAGCAGTTTCTGTATTTTGTTATTTTGTAGCGGCATATGGAAACTCTTCTGTATTTTATTAACAAAATTTTAGTTTTTTTTCCCAAGAGCTCATGCTAATCATAAAGATTAAACATTTTGGCGTTTCCTGATCTTTTTTTTATGAATAAATGTACCAAATTAGTTCAAGTGCAAGAGAAACAGCCCCAGGTAAGTGAAAGGTCCTATTTTACAATATTTTCCTTAGTTTTGGTGCATTTGTAAATATCGCTACATATAAAACCCTCAAGGGGGATGGTCAGGTCGCCCCTTTGCACTGTTTAGTCTGTTTAGCGGTCCTTGTACTGTATTGGTGGTATGGGCTACTTTTTTGTGAAGTCGAATATACCTACGTTTAAAATACGACTTTTATTCATAAATATAAACCATAGATTTCATGTTCACGCAATGAATCACCGTCAGGTACTAAAAGAGGATTAATTGTATTTTTAACACCCTGTATAGGTAATAATAGCATATCGAACTGCAATACGTTAATATATTAAGAATTTTGAGGCACGAGTGTAATTTCTACTGGCACTCGGTGCCCACCAACTTGCAGGTGGTTAAGTCGCCTTTACGTAAGTATACAAAATTAAATAGTGCTTGAGGACAAAATTCTATTCAATGGTTCGTAATTAAATCAATACTCTTCGACACTAGTTCAATTTTATAACGAGGCTACCAACAACATAAAATCGGCCCTCTCTCCAGCTCTGCTGCGGACCGGCTATATAATCCTAGTGTGAAACCGTTTCTGCGATGTAACATTAACTGTTCCTCTAGCTGTTCGCTGCACGGACCGGCTACAGACTCCCGAAAATCTTCGTCCGCAGCACGAAGGTGGTTGAGCGGATATGATTTCTCGCTTTTGGGTGAATTTCTTTTTTCAAGATCCCCCTTAACAAAGGCTTTACCTTATATCGAAATCGGCTCTTATATAGAGGGAACGTCGGAAATTCCAAATCGGTCGACGTGTCGTTGCGATCAAGCTCGAAAATTATAACTTCTTTACTTAATTGTGCGGCCTGCTGCTGTCGGTAAAATATGCAATATACATCAATATTCAAATTAATTAGGCGCACTTTCAATGGCACCCAGCCCGATCTAATCAGACGAAGTTTGCTGGAACAAATAGAATTAGCTACCGGTGTGTATCCTCACTGAAATGGTCGGATTAAAATTTCCAACTCCGGTAGTCCAGTACTGCAAATTTGTTCCTTGTAATGCGAGATCAAGCGGCGCAATCGGTTATTACGTTGATGTTTTCCTTGAACTGCACGACCTTGTCGGTTTCAATCCTTGATTTTCGTATACCATTAGAAAACTAAAATCGATTAATCAATAATTAACAGACCTAAAACTTAATAAGATTGATTCTTTCTCTTCTTCCCTGGCCAGAGAGCTTTCGGCGGCTGTAAAAACAATATAAACATTCCTACAAGAATAATAAATGATATGATATGAAAATGTACAAAGCTCACTCCTCGTCCCCTACAGCAAATAAGTAAATTCATAAACTACTTAGTAACGAAGCGCCCAACATAAATCGCTTCTCGATACCGGATGTTCAGCAAAGCTTTTCGAAAAATTTATGGTGTGGTCATAATTTCGAGTATGGAACTTCAGGGCGGAAAACAAGTCCGCAGATGATTCTGAACTTGATTATTATATACCTAAAATCGAATGAACCAGAGGAGAACAGTTCCCCCAGTATCAATTTTCTGCTTTATGGCGATGAACTAAAAGTAACCGGAGCGTCGAACAGCACAGTCTGAATAATCTATAAATAGCCAAGCTAAACGTAGTTTCATTTAATTACATCGATCCAGAGTAATAGTAATGTTGTCGATAGGCCAGATCAGGTGCTACGTAAGGGCAGCCCATTTTTAACATGCAGATATCGTGTTGAAAAAAATTATGTTATGGATTAATTCAAAAACCGTTGGGTTTGCGTGGATGGTGTCAATACAATACAATACAAACATTAATAAAGGGAAATAAAGTTAGATGGATGATATGGAATAATGATTATGTAGCCCCAGAAACTCAGGATTGTCAATTCATAGCACTCATACACTTTACAACTAGGATAGATTTTTCTTTTTAAAATCTGTTTTTTGTTCAGGCCACATCAGTCTAGATGCCGGTATGTGGAAAGTTTGAACTATTAGAAATAAAAATCGCCCAATTCAAGAAAAATTCCCCTCCGAGAAGCAGTTATGGGGGGGTTATGATTGATATTTCAACAATTTCATCCATTTTGACTGAGGTCTCTGAAATAATAGAAGATAAAATCGCACCATTTAGCGTGCAACAGCTGCACTGTAATAGGTAACTGTACTGATTTGTCTTGGCAAGCTGCCTAACTAATGTTGAATTTTAATGCATAACGTTTGACCTTTATGGATGTACATCGTTTATGACGAACCTCCATTAAAAATATAAGCGAAACTGTGTCTTTACAATGCATTCTGGAAACGAAATGTAGTGTACGACGGATAGGTTTAACGTTTTGGTGTACTTTTTAACTTGATTCCTACATAAACGCCAACGCCTTAACAGGAATTATTTTATTCAAATCTGAATGTTAACTGTGCCGCTATTCGACTTGATTAAATGGGCTTTAATTTAGGTAAAATGTGGAATAGTTTCCTTGTGTTGTATTGTCTTCGCATTCTGCTATTAGTGGCATTGTGCTGGAATTATGTTGTTCCCAAGATTTATTGTGGAAAAGCTCTCAAGTAAAAACTGGAGAATTGCTTTGCTATTGCCGTTGCTACAGTTACCAGATATTGATAAAATCACAATCGAAAACATGATCATTTATCATGCCTAAAAAAACTTTCTTGAGTTGAAGTGTTAATAAATTTAGCGTAACGTTCTCATTTGCTTGAAAGATGGCATTATCTCTTTTTTTATTATAACTTTATAAATCGGGATAGTTACGCTTGAAAAGAAATAACTCTTTTGCAAATATTACGTAATTAAGTGAACAAGGATTATATATTGTTATACAGGGAGTCTCAACTAAAATCTGAACCTCTGATTTCCGGAAAGTCATCAAAAAGGTACGAAGTTTACAAATACTACTATTACCTCACTTCAATTCTTCATACGTCACGCTCTATTTTTTTTATTTTGGTAGCATGTGAATCTTGAAATAGTGGGAATATTACATATGAAAATGTATTCATTGGAAATGGTTAACTAGCCATCTCGCAAAACAGTTTTTAAATATTTTACACTGCTTAATTTTTCGTACCTAATTTTGTTGATTCTATTACCATGGTTGCTACCTACGCGACCCTGAGAAACTTTTTTTCTCTCATAATAAAATATTCATAAAAGACGATTTCGGATCAGGTCCTTTATAGTTTAGGGACTCATCCCATTAGAACCTCGCTCCCTACGGTCGCTCGGATTTAAAATAGGCATCGTAATTTTTTTTTTTTTTTTTTTTCTTCAGGAGGGGAAATGCAATGACGCACTAAGTGTGGGGCTCCCCCAGATACCGGGTATACCCACTAAAACCCCTCCTGAGGCATCGACTACTATGGTCATTTGCCTTATTAAATATATATATATATATATTTAGACTTAGATTTTAGATATTAGTCCAGTATTTCTAAGATATATTATAACTGCTCCACATCGATCTTTATTTGTCAAAGTTTCTATTATTTCTTCACTGAGGTTACACCGTACTCTTTCTACATTATATTTGGGACACACACAAAAAACATGATCTACAGTTAGGTTGACTAAACATTGTTCGCATTGGGGAGGATCTTGACTCATCAAAAGAAATGAATGCGTGAGGGAAGTATGTCCCAATCTGACCCGATATATCTTTTCAAGATTGTATCTTCCCTTAATTGGTAAGAATATCGGACCCACAACCTCCTTGAACTTCCTTAGGAACGCTTCCGATTCACTCCACTGCCCGTTCCACATTTCCCATATTCGATCTTTAACTAGGGACCGACGGGCGTCCTTGGATAGTTCAGACATGTCTTCGGCTATCAGGTTCAATTCGGTCATAATTTCTTTGGCTCTCACAGTCAACGATCGACACCTAATTAAACGCGCACCTTCTATTACATCTACCATTCCGTGATAGTTCGGGTGATTCCTATCCAGCGAGACTTTTATGTAATAATTTGCTGCTATTTGCTTTCTTCTAAGAGCAAGAGGGGGAATATTAGCCTCGACATGGAGAGATACGACTGGAGATGTTGGAAAGGCGCCAAGTGAATACCTTATTGCCAGGTTTTGAATTTTGTCTAGTCGTCCTAACAATACATTACTACAGGTAGAATAGACATGAGATCCGTAGTCTATACGCGATAAGATCAAGGCTTTATATAGGTCCAGCATGGTTTTAGGGTGGGCTCCCCATTTATGATGAGCCAGCACCCTTAGGATGTTTAGTGATTTCCTGCAAGATACTACTAAATTGTCTACATGTTTCGTCCATCTGAGCTCGCTATCATACGTTAAACCTAAGAATCTTATATCATTAACAACATTAATGCCCCGATCGTTCATAAATAGAACTGGGCCGTAATGTGGTCTTCGGAGTCGACAGAAGTGTACACATTTTGTCTTCTCCTCCGACAGTACAAATCCTACAGCGTTAGCATTTTTTGTAATTTTGTTTATTGCCACTTGCAATTTACGTGTTATATCACCCACCGTTTTACCTGCACAGCATATCATTAAGTCGTCGACATATAAACATTTCTCCACTTCCTCCGCGACATTTATAGCAATTTCATTAATGGCAATACCAAACAGGGAGCAGCTAAGTGTTGATCCCTGCGGTACCCCATTTTCTAAGACATGCTCGTTCGAGTAAGTGTCACCGACTCTGACCACAAATTTCCTGTCTTCTATAAACGATTGTATAAATTTTGACAGATTCCCGCGTAAGTTATATTTAAACATGTTTTTTAATATTCCGTGCCTCCAGGTCATATCATATGCACCTTTTATGTCAAAAAAGACACCGACCAAATGTTCGCCATGATCGAACGCCCTCAGGATTTGGTTGCTTAACCTGACCAGGTGGTCAATCGTCGATCGCCTCTTTCGGAAGCCGGTTTGATATGGTACGTATATATTGTTGTTTTCAAGATACGTTTGTAACCTCTTATTGACCATTTTTTCTAATAGTTTGCCTAAGCACGAGGTCAAACTTATTGGGCGATAGTGCTGTGCCAGCAGCGGATCTTTTCCCGGCTTTGGAATAGGAACTACGATGGCCTGCTTCCATTCTGAGGGGTAAGTAGAATGGTTCCAGCAGTTGTTGAAGAATTTTAAAATAGATTCTTTCATTTCAGGACTACTGTGGCGAAGCATTTGGTTATGGATGCCATCCTGTCCCGGTGCACACGATTTGGTGGTACGAATTGCAGTGTCTAGTTCTTCTATGGAAACGGTTGGTTATAATCTAAATTATCGTCGGTATTAAAATTTAAAGGTGCGGATTCTTTTACAGGTTTGGTCTCTAGAAAGATAGGACGATAATTTAGAGAACTACTAACTTTGTAGAATTGATCTGCAATGATGTTTGTTATATCCTGCAGGTTGCTTGTAATTATCCCGTCATTATTGCGTAAAAACGCGGGGTAATTGCGACCGATTTTTCCGGATATTGCTCCCACCTTCTTCCAGACTTCGTTACTGGTTGTCTCCGGTGTCATAGTGGATACATATTTTTGCCACGAATTTCTTTGTGCCTCCAGTATTCCTCGGCGACACTTGGATCTTCGTTTTTTGAAGTTTATTAGATTATCCAATGTAGGATTCCGACGGAATCTATTTAAGGCATTTTTCTTTAGTGTTATTTTAGTTTTTATTTCAGGTGACCACCATGGGACCATTTTTCTGATACGGCCGGGTTTTGATTTAGGGATACTTCCTTCGGCGGCTTCTAAAATCGAACTGGTTAGAGATTGAAGGTTTAAGGCACTCTGATTTGGAGGGACGAGTTGTAGCCTAAAACGTTTCCAATCAGCTTGTTCAATTTTAAATTTTGCTATCGTTCTCAACGGGCGATTATCGCCTTGGATTGTGATAATTATGGGAAAGTGGTCACTGTGATACAGATCATTTTCCACCTCCCATTTTATGCTGGTATGCAAGGTCGGTGAGCATACCGACACATCGATGGAGTCAAAATTTCCCGATCGGATATTAAAAAACGTTGCCGAATCGTCGTTTAAAAGGCTTAGGTTTTTATTTTCAATTAAATTTAATAGTTCTTTGCCTCGAGCGTCGTTTGAACCGGAACCCCAAACGGCGTTATGAGAATTGAAATCTCCGACAAGGATAAAAGGTGTCGTAAGCTGATTTATAATTTTTTCGATTTCCTCAACCTCGTAATTTGTATTTGGAACGTATATATTGCAAATCGTAAAAGATCTGCTTATTTCGAGTTGTATTGCTACGGCTTGATACTCTGTATCTAGTTCGACTCGTTTGTAAGGAGTACCTTTTCGTAAAAGAAGAGCCACTCCCCCACAGGCTCTTGCAGGTGAGTAGAAATCCTTTCTTATGATGTTGAAATTTTTTATGTTATATTTTGTTCTAGGTTTTAGATGTGTTTCTTGCAGGGCAACACATAATGGCGTATGTCTTTGAATCAATAGTTTCAACTCGTTTAAGTTATTGGATAGTCCCCGACAATTCCATTGGATAATTTTGGTATCCATTACAAAGATAAGATTAAAAGAAACAACAATGGAATAAATAATATTAATAAATAACAGATCATAGTGTATAAGGGACGACTACAAACAAATAACAATTAATTTAAGACAGATACAAGAGACAGATATATCACAGATTTGGTAATTCAATACAGATTGTAGGTAGATTATCACAGTAAATATATCACGTATGGGTATCAACACTAGAGAGAGATTTTCCTAGGTTTGCCCTTTGGCCATCCTTTTTTCTTCTTTTGTTGAAGAATTTGTTTTCTCTCTATATCTAAGGCTTCTTCATCTAATATTGGCGAAGATGGGGTTGAACTATCCTCATCTCGCTTCCTCTTATCAACAGGATCCGCGATTGTCACATGACAGTCCTGGGTAAGGTTTTCAATCCTCCCAGGTTTCGATCGGCTAATTGTTGTTTCTCCTTCAGAACTTCCATGAGGTAATTCTATCGGAGACGGAGATACGGTTGGTTTCGGCATTGATTGTTTAACATACTCAACTAAGGTGGAGGTAAGTTCTTTAATTTCGTCTTTAACAATTTTTCTGATTTCAGATACCAGGTTGGGTTGAGTATCAGTGGTTAGGCGTGTAGCAACATTTGAGTACGAGTTGTTTGAAGTAACAGCCGATCCAAGCATTCGTTTTGCCTCCAGATAAGACACCTTACGGGTAACCTTTATCTCTTGAATTTGTAACTCTCTTTTATACACTTCGCAAGTTCTAGAGTTTGCAGGATGTGTACCGTTGCAATTTAGGCATACGACTGGATCGTCACATGGAGAACCCGGGTGTAAGGATTTTCCACAGACACATACTTGTTCCTTCTCACATTTTAGTGTTGTGTGTCCGAAACGTTGACACTTGTAACATCTCATTGGTTGTGGAACATATGGTCTCACTTTCAACGTATATTAATCACCCTGGGAAGTTGGGTGGCATTGAAGGTAAGTATAAGGTTGGGAGTATCAATGAAGGTACCTCCAACTTTGGTCCTAATTCTCTTCACCGCTACAACGTTTTCTCCACCCAGTTCTTCCAATATTTCTTCTTCACTACAGTTCATTAGATCCCGGCAGTATATAACTCCTTTACTTAAGTTTAGCGTATCATGAGGTTTCACTTGAACTTCAAAATTACACATCCTTTTAACTTCCAGTAATCGTTTTGATTGTTTATTCGATACCGTTTTTATAAATAATAAACCCTTAACTTTCTTAATTTCTTCCACTTTCCCAATTAAGCCAAACGAGGCCTTATGAATCATAAAAGGACTAATTTTGGAGAAATCTCCTTCCTTTTTCTCAACAAGCAAGAACCGGGGATAGTTATCCTCCTTTTCATTACCTGTTACAGGGAGCGGGGGAAAAAAACCCCCCTCTCCATCCATGCCAGAAGCTTGTACTTGCGTTGGGGCCTGGTCATCCACCCACAACGCCGAGCAGCCGCTTGATAACGGTCGGGTGAGGCCTGCCCGCTCCGCCTCGCTCCCGACTGGCACTGGGGACCGTCCGAACCCCTGCACCGTAAGGTTTGTATTAGAAAAGCCTGAATTCATTAGCAAAGTCGTCTTAAAGCGTTTTTATGCTACCGCCAGCATTAATCAATACAGGGAAAAAGGGATAATTTGGAGTGGTATAGATAAATGGGTAGGTAAGTTACTAAAGGCGGTTGGACTCGACGCCTTTAGTGCCCATTGATCGCCTTTTACGATCTCCAGGACGGGAGTGGGTCAATTCTACCCCCGAGCCCACAGGGGGAGGCATCGTAATTTAAAGTACATGTGTTTTATTCGTATTTACCTCACTAAATAATAACATATTTGTGAGTAAATTTGACAAAACATAAAAATTAATATTTAAAGTACATGTGTTTTATTCGTATTTACCTCACTAAATAATAACATATTTGTGAGTAAATTTGACAAAACATAAAAATTAATAATTTTATTATTATTTTAGTTGCTAAACAACCCCTACTAACCTTACATTATTCCCTTTCTAATGAACATGATACATAATTTAATTAAATTAAAGTCTTTCTGGGAACTATACCCTTCAGATTCGGTTTTTCAGATGGTTTAGAGGTTGGACTTTCTTGGTTTATTGATTGCTGCTGAAGGATGATTCCTAAAATACTGTTTTCCTTGATCGTGTAACGTTCCGTTGAATGTACTCTTGGTTTGTGTAATTGACTAAATGCACTCTTAATGTGTTAGGAGTAGTGGGTACAATTGGGATTGAGAAAATATCACTTTTGCTTTTCCACTCCAGAGTCATCACGCTAAACTTCTTTACCTTAATTATCGAAGCGTCTTTACGCAAATGGGGAGTGGCTTTATCCTCTTTAGGTTATGACATGTTTTAATTTAATTACATATCTTTCTTTTACCTATTGTAGGATGCGACCTTATTATAGTAAGGATTTTGTATGATTTTTGCTCATAGCATGATTGTTAATTTGATGTCTTCGTGAATTTTCGGAATTGCACGCTTCGAGACCTTTTTGTGGAAGTAGCGATTTTGTAATCTGGTTGGCACTTGAAAGTTGTTGCGTAATGTGAAATCGGTTAGAATTGTTAGAAGTCGGGACATCCATTTGGTTGATTTGCGGAAAACAGATTGGGGATTGTTCGGATGTCGTTTACGGGAGTTTGACCTTTTTCGACATCTTTCGATGTAATGGGAAACACGCGGTAAAATATTGGTAATCGGAGATTGCAACAAATCGTGTTTAGCTAATTCAATTTGAGTCATCCGCTTCTGCCGGGGGGTACCGATTATTCTGAATTCTTTCATTTGAATCGTATGAGATTCAAATATTTTTTTGTTTAATTTATCAGACGATATTTTTAGTGCTTTCACTTTCAAAAAATAAAGTCACAAAGGCTCCGGAACTACACCACTTACAGACTTAATATTGGTGTCATTCGATCAGAAATAAAAAATTATTTCAAATGTCCATAAGGGCTATTAAAATCGAAAAAACATAAGCCCCAATATACCTACGCCGAATAAAAAAATTCGCATTAAACCCGATTACCTAATACTCTACTATGATGTGAAATACAATGTTTGCATCGTATTTTTTTGTTGAACTATAATAATTATCTAAACTTGAGTTTAATTGAATCTCAGCACATGTGATGTAGAATTTCAATAGACGCAATTTTCTGAAGTGAAACAACTCCATGAACATCTAAAGACACATGGAGTTCTCTAGTATATATTCAAATATCCACACTGCTTTAGAACCTAACCCTAGCCGGTTCCCTCACCTAAAAGAGCAGGTTAGGTACAATCCATGGAGTTGATTTCAGAGGTGTTTTTGCCTATAAAAATGGAAAAATATATGATTTTTTCGTTGTCTTTTCAACTCATGTGAAGTAAAAGTCATAAATTATCATTTTTAATGTTTGTCCAGTTTTCCAAATTTTAACCATTTTGCTAAATTTTTTTCACCAATTAGTTGCCTCATATCATTGAGTAATTACCTTCACTCAACGATCATATTATCCCCGATTTGAAGAATGATCCATGTATTATGAGTCACTATGTGAACCCGGTAGCTGGCGCATTTTATCATATCTGAACAAAAAATGTTGACATACATATATTAGCTTACAATTATTAACGATAATAAACGCCGAAGTTTAAAAGTTCATTAATTATATTGTTATTGTTCCACTAATTTTGTTCATTTTGGTCGAGATATGCTATAGCTGTTGCTAAAAAAATCTATTGACGCACAATATTTCAAAGAGTTCTCACATTGGGGTCATTACTACACTTTAATGACTTTGGAGATGTGTATATTTTTCAAAATTATAAACTCCATCGATTACATTGGGGTGAGTCAAAGAAGATTAATTGCGTCGTTTAGAAAATTCTCTACGCATGTCAATCATATTTCACGCGATAGAAATAAGCTATAAGTCAAAATGGGCGTCGACGACGGGTCGTTAATAACGTTAAGAGTATAGGCGCTAAAGCCCCCTTTACTTTTGATTACGCAATTAATCTAAAACATTTTTATAAATGTAGGTCGACTTAGAAATATGAATGAAGTTTTTATCAATACTCTAGAATGTTGGTTGTTCAGAAATATACCAGAAAGGCGTAATTGAAGTTAATTGCAACATAATTATCTTGATACAATACGAATCGATAACATTGCATACCATAACAAGCTGTGATATATTAATTTTCATTCCCGCTTTCCAATTACAATGGGAAGCGCGAGCGAATAATAAATAATGTATATTTTTTCTTGAAATTTAACAGGTTTTGGAGTAGGAGGGCACGCATCACAAAAGAAAAGTTTCAAACAGTAACGAAGCGTACACATTTAAATATTTTACAAAAATAAATTCATCTTCTGGTTTACTGAAGGGATCAAAATATAGTAAGAAGTTCAAAGCTAAGTAAAAATCAGTTTAAGAAAATTCTGTATATAACTAACGAGTATCTCTTTATACTTCATTTGGTCCGATGAGCTTCGTTACGTTCTTCTAATCGGACTTTTGGAAAATTATTGAAGCTCTATAGCCGATGCGCAATTTCGTTAAATTAAACTCTCAGTTTGCAGTATTAAGTACTGTACTATTTTTGTTTGTTTCCAACGAGGGTATTGATTTATAAATGGTTGACTCGCTTTCGCCAGTAGAAAATTCCTTTTAATTCCCGTATTAAAATACTTAAAGATTTCATGCGCTTACTTACACTATGTGCTGGCATTCTGGGATTAAACCCTGCACAGTCAAGTTGACAAAAAGTATCTGTATTTTGCTATTATTTATTACCTCGTTTTGTGCGCTTTAAGAAGACTTATATAAAGCTTTCTTGTAAGATTTAGTTGCATATACTTAAAGCCGTCGTAAGAGAAAAGCCAATTTACCTTCTTTAACTTGACTCGTACAGATACGAGTACGAGATCCAATCAATAGATAGGTAGACCAGCACATAAATCTCGCGTATATTAGCTTTAAACTGCATCTAAACCATTCCGAAGCAGAAGCCATACGCTAAAATGAGTGGTTTTATAAAATAGGGTTACCTGAACGCTATAATGCCGTCCAGGATCCCCGAAGGATGACGGGAGCATCCTTTTCAACTTATTTTTCTAGTAGCAAGACGATGAAACGGCTAGAGTTCAATTTAATCTGAAGTTCAAACCAATTACGTCATAGTGGCAAAATCCCCTTTATATACGACAAAAGGTTTACGAAATCTGTCAATTTCCGAAGTAGGTCTATACTTCAATGAAATTAATCTTTCAACCGCTGCCGCCGCCGCCTTTAAAACAATTTCGTATGTTTACCGCTAGATGTATTTTATTTTTAAAGTAAATAGTAAACAAAGTAAATATGAAGGATGTTTATACACTGGGAGTTCTATATAAACTTTGAAATTAAAACTTTAAATTAGCTGTCAATTAATTTTAGAATCGCTCGCTCTTTGAAGATGGCAAATTCGGAATTTTATTTAGATTTTAACACATTGGAACGGTAAACAAAAAGGCTATTTCTGGAAATATTCAAAGTCACAAGAAAGCACGACGAATGGCTCAAATAATACATTCAATTGGAGAACTAACGACTATTAGTACCAGAAAAATGAAATTTCAAAGACAAACCTATTAATAAGCGGCATTATTTGGAAATAATCAGTTAGCAAAATCAAAACAATCGACCTAACGATCCCAAAAATACACACTCATTTCTGAAAAAAGGGTGTAAGTAAGGCTATCGAGGGGAATGAAAATGGGAAAAAGACAGATTCCACTAATTTATGTCTCCTCGTTAGGGATCGTGCCAAAAATTGGAAAACGTATGTAGTCTTCTTACTTGCTATCCACGTATCTCGGTTTTGCTTATCCTAGATTCCCAGAATACACACAAGAAAAGCCCGAAAAGGGAGACAAAAACATAGGAAAGTAAATCCACTTTAAGGTCGAAACAATCATTCTGCGAAGAGAGCCAGATATCACCTGCTTCCGTCCCTATCCTTTGAATTCAAATCCTCAAATCCCTTCTTATATTCTGGTTTTTGCTCCTCCTTGTCCCCCTCAACAAGCACATTGTAACGTAAATTTTTAGCCTTCTTCTAGTTTGGTTGGCCTAATACCGTAAATTTCAAAAATATATTTGGAGTATGAGTTATCAAGATAGGTCAGGTCACATTCTTGTTTGATAGGTATCAAAGTAAACGCCAGAACCTGTACTGAATAACTTCGTGTAGGTGGGTTTATACTGAGAATTACTTTAAAAAACGTTTCTAAGGATTAAGAGTACGCCTTACCCATTTAAACAAGTGTATTCGTTAGTCAAGTTGTTGCACTTGAATATCCATTTGTTCTTTGGGATCCATTGAAAATTATTTGAAGAATTTAATCTTGCACTTCGTTAGGTTCAAATATCAATAGTAGTGAGCATGACTTCAGAGCTTTCTGGTTTTTCTACGGGCCTTAATTTAATACCTATATCATTACCAACAAAGTCTCGGAGACCGCCATCTGAGTTCCGATGACAATAATTATGTAATGGGTATGAATATTTTCATTTACACATAATGATTTTCGGCCAGGGCGTAAAGTATTAAAATTTTGTAATTAGCTGTATATAATGTATATTAGATTTTGTAAACGTAGGTATCATTTGTTGTAAGTTTAAATTTAGAATAGAGGGAATTTACTTTGGCCGAAGAAAGAGGGACGGTAAATTTTAATGAGTGCGATTGAAGCCGTTGTGAAGCTCGGATTCTAATCGCAGGTTTTTACGCGCACCACAACAACGTTGCGAAATATTTTAAAAGGTGCCCTTTAGGGCAATAATACTCAGTGTAAATCAAAGCAAGTGCATATTTGGTCTATTACCAGCTAACAGTATCGCTCAGAGCGGAAGAAATTGCGTCACCATTTTACGTGTAAATATATCGGAGTGGAAAGTTAAATAGTTCGGCATTTATCCAATCATGATTATGCAATAGTTTGTTCTTTCAATTCATGGACTTTTACTAGATCAAATCCCTTACTTTTTGACTATAAGATGAATGGAAAGGTCTTACTAAGAGTTACCTCCGTCAAGGACCTGGGCGTGTTTTTCAATACCAAGCTTAACTTCAATTTACACATTGAATACCTAAGAAATGAGTGTTACAAACTTCCCCAGCTTATGACCGATTGCACCGACAAATTTAAGAGGAACTTAGCTTAAGCGTAGCTTAAAACCCATGGTAACGATTATTGAGACAATGGTTGCCATGGATTTTAAGCTACGCTTAAATTTGTCGGTGCAAACTGCCATGAATTACTTAAATAGTACTTCCGGCTTAAATATAACGGAGTTAGAAACCCGACGGTGCATTGCCTCCGCAATTTTTATCTTCAAAATTTTACACAATTTGTTAAACTCTTCCGAATTACTCTAAGCTTAAGGTACCATTTGTTAAGCTAAGGAAAAATAATACTATTTTTGCAGTTAGCAACACAACTTCCCCACTTATTAAAATCTCGATTACTTTAAATAAGTTCTTCTCAGTGAATGATATCGACTCTTTTCACGATCCCCTAAATTCAATAATAAATCAAATTAAATCTTAAGTACTAATGATTGTTCAGAGGTAATTGGAATTTTTATTCTGTATAGTGTCTGGTAAAACAAATAAATAAATAAATAATGAAGATTATTGGGTTTATTATTTATCCCTTGTCCCTTACCGTTGATACTAAAAGAGGATTATTGACCGACGAGCAGCCGCGGCATATTAATATAACATCATAAGAACACCTCCGATTTTATCAACCAGAAAAGCAGGAGAAAAGGAAAGTTCGTAAAAATCGCCCATCTTTAATGGGCGACGATGTTATAAACCTAGAATCTGATAACTATTATGAATCCCACTTTGGTTAGTCGTGGCAACGTAGGAAAATGTAACAGCATAAATTATCAATATGTCTGAAAGAGAACTAAATTAAAAACTGAGTCATCACCATCATCATCAAAAACGTCATCCGATTTTGACGCAGAGTCTCCTGAGATAATTACTGGTCGAACCACACGTAATTCTCGAAGAGCCATTCAATAATGCATAACTTGCACGGGCACAGTTAATCCTAGATTAACACATATTTAGCTTTGATTCATAGATCAACTCTAACGTAATTCAGATAACAAACAGCGCATCCTGCATGTTTGGTCCCACGAATACAATTCAGTTTTATTGGTGTCACGAATGCCCCACTCGTTAATTAGTTTCTTATAGCTATATCAAAAACACGATCAGTACAGCGGCTATAAAAACTTTAAAGCTAAAAAGAACTTTCGTCTAAGCCGGTCTTCTCATTCAAAACTTAGTTTTATATCCATTATCAGCGAGTGCAGCTCTCCCTTCAACAATAGCTTGCGAAAACTTGTATTTTGCGAACGAAAAAAATAGGCTTACTCTCAAATAGATTGTGGATGTATTCATTGTGAACAATATGAAAGGGGCAGGTGGTGGAGAAACTTCACAGGAAGTTGATCCTACGGGAGTCCGGGCCCTAAGCGGTAATGTGTGATGGTTTCCGTTATAAGGAAGCACGAGGGAATCAAATTCAAGTCTGGTAATTTGAATAACAAATCGTGCAATACGTGTAATTACACAAGTTTACAACCGCAATCGAAATTTCGCTTTCGGAAAGTACTCGGTCGGTTTGTCTTTTTAAGATGCTGCGTCCTTATACCGGCTCCATGACAAATCTCTTTAGCTATTTGCATGTTAATGGAAGATGCATTAATATTCCATTAGCGATTAACGGATTTGGCAGTGACACGTAACTTCAAATAGCGTTTAATGCGTGCTAAGTACCTGAAGTGTGGTGGAAGGCACCCAGCTGTTGGAATTTTATTTACCTTTTTATTTGCATTATGTCGTCTACATATGGATGTTTTGGAAAACTAGTTACAATTGTGTAAAATTACAGGTGTTCTGTACAAATTTCAATCAAACTATACGCAGTTGAAAACCATAATCCAATTAAAAATAAATATTTAAATTTAATTACGCTGCGCACTTTTCCAACCTGTGGTTTCCCATAGAAAAGCGTAAAGCGTATTTTGTTTATTTACTTAGGAAATTGTCATAATATCATCTTGACTTTGTAGCTAGCCCCCCCCCCATGTTGTTTTATTACTAGATACCACGTGTCTTTTAAAACGGGAATTACCGTGGGGGGCAAAGGATGAAAGGGGGGAAGTAGATTTTGGTTAAAAAGTTGTCCCCCTTGACAAATCTTTTGACGTGTCTCGGCGTATTTTCCTTTAATCAGTGGTTTTCGATAAATCCGTGGTGGGAAGTTTTCAAATGAACACCCTGTATATCTTGAAGAATTTTGAAATTCAATGGCTCTTTCTTTATTCCAAACACAAAGTAGACGTCAGGGGCGAATTTAGAAATGTTCCACCTTCCACATAATAAATTCGACACTTATTCGTACATTCGTTATAACGAGCTCTTTTTGTCAAAAGTCACTTTCATTGCAATCAGAAGGAGTATCTGAGAGATTATAATTAGTATTAGATAGTAGGGCAATTTCATTCTCTGGTGTTCTAGCCAACAAGGAACATATTCCTCTTTCTCTCCACATAGTCTGCATTTTCATTCTTCTTCTCTCCACTTCTCAATTCCTCTCCTTTCCGCGTCTGAGCCTTGCTATTAGTTTAATGTTTTTCTTTCTTTACTTTATATATGTGTAAACGTGTTTGTTTACCACAACAACGCTAAAACGCTAGTGAAAACCTTAGACCAGCTACCGTGATATTCTTAGGGCACCCTCTGCAAAGTGTATGGTATAAGTGCTAACCTACTTAACGTTTAGTTTTTCTTTACGGTCTCAATGAAGTTATTGTCCGGCTGCGGGTTAATTTATATTTTTGTTAATAAAAGTGATAGATAAGTTATAGACCGTACGCATATCTTACTTCACGATGCCATTATGTTTTCTTTGTACTTAGCTTTACGGATAATTCTTATAGGAAAATTTGAAATTGTTTTCTTTCTCTTTTTTTCTGTTTTCTCTTCCTTTCTTTGTTTTTTTGTCGTCGCATAAAAATAGGTAGTATTTCTGAGAATAATCTGATGGGAAAAAAACTTAAATGTGGTCATTTAAATGTACGTTCAATACTAAATAAATTTGACATACTAAAAGAATTTATACTTTTGCAGGATTACGACATTTTTGCTTGTACCGAAACCTGGTTAAAACCTGAAATTCCCAACATCTCAATACATATTGATAGCTATAACATTGTGAGAAAAGACAGGGAAACTCGCGGAGGTGGAGTAACGTTCTACGTTAAGGATTATCTAAATTTTGATAGCTTGGTAAGTAGCTCGGACATTGAACAACTATGGATACAGATAAAACACAGCCGGTGTAACTTTATTGTCGGTGTTGTTTATAACCCGATTCGTAGTCTTTATAAAAGCTTTGTGGACTCTTTGGAGACAACATTTTTAACCCTACTAGGAATTCACACAGATATCATTTGCTTCGGGGACTACAACCTTGATATGTTGGACACGTCTAGTACCCCTACATCATACTTAATAGATTTCATGAGCTCTGTAGATCTTAAGCAAATAATAACAGCACCAACTCGAATTACGGGAAATACCCAATCACTTATTGATTTAATTCTGGTTACAAACACAAATACTTTTAATGAAGCATCGGTTATGGATGCACATGATATTTCCGATCATTGCGTCACTACTTGCACAATTCAAGTGGAAATCTTACCACCTACGTGTACGGTAAGCACATTTCGCAACCTTAAAAACATTAATTACAATCAATTCAGAGATGATTTAAGTTCCATCCCCTGGCGAAATATTTACCAAATCCATAATATAGATATCAAAATTGACTTTCTTGTGGATAGCATAGAAACTCTCTTGGATTTACATGCTCCACGTGTTACAGTGCGATATAAAAAACCACACTTCTCACCATGGGTAACGGACAACATCAAAATTATGATGGGCCTCCGTGATCAAGTCTTATCCAGCTTTAAAAACACGAAAGACATAGCACAATGGAACCATTATAAGGTATTAAGAAATGCAGTTACAAACGCCATAAGACACGAAAAAAAAGCTTATTTGAACACATCATTTGCAGAAAATGCTAATTCCATCTGGAAAAACGTCTCTCTTTTGAACATGTTAAATAAAGACAAACATAAATCACTCCCGAATAACTTATCTGATGAAAATGAAATTAATGCATATTTTATAGACTGCGTTCCAAAAGTTGAGACTAATGACCAGAATACTGAACCTCTTTATACTGGCGAAAGCAGAGGTCCGGCTAAAACACTAAAATTTAAAACAGTTGAGGAGGTAGAAGTGTTACACGTCATAGACTCAATAAAAACAAATGCTACTGGTGTTGATGGAATTAACATTCACATCATTAAACTGTGCGTACCCCTTATACTCCCTGTAATAACTCACATTATAAATTTTTGCATAAAGTATTCTGTGTTTCCATCACAATGGAAACAGGCCCTCGTCACTCCATTACCAAAAATTAACAAACCTAGTGAGCTGAAAGACCTGAGACCCATAAGTATACTCCCAACGCTCTCAAAAATATTTGAAAAACTTGTAGAAAAACAACTCCGGAA
Source organism: Photinus pyralis (assembly GCF_008802855.1). Lineage (NCBI taxonomy): Eukaryota > Metazoa > Arthropoda > Insecta > Coleoptera > Lampyridae > Photinus > Photinus pyralis. The sequence continues at coordinate 51,409,423 of NW_022170249.1, forward strand.
ATACATTGAAATTAATAACGTGTTGCCAGTAAATCAATCCGGATTTAGGCGCGGATACAGCTGTAGCACAGCCTTGCTAAGCATTACAGATGACATTATATTAGCAACAGATCAAAAAAGACTTACTATTATGGTGCTCTTAGACTTCTCAAAAGCCTTTGACACAGTCGACCATGAGGTCCTACTAGCTATACTGCGTTATGTTGGATTAGAAGTGTGCGCAATTGAATTAATAAAAAACTATCTGTCCCGCCGAAGTCAATCCGTAATTGTAAATAACCAACGGTCTCAGTTTTTGGAATTAAAATCCGGTGTCCCCCAGGGCGCTATTCTAAGCCCAATACTTTTCTCAATCTATACCTCACAATTGATAAATGTTATCGAGTCATGTGTCTGTCATTTTTACGCCGATGACTCACAGCTGTACTTGAGCTTTGCACCCGAAGATGTTGATCATGCATGTAAGTTAATTAATAAAGATCTAAGCAAACTCAGCAAATTCTGTAAAGATCATAAACTAATACTGAATCCTAACAAGTGCGGTGTTATACTATTTGGTAGAAGTGACGATAGGCAAAGAATAATCAACAATATCGACATTAAAATAAATGGCGAAAGTATTGCAATTATGCAAACAGCTAAAAACCTCGGTCTAACACTAGACCACACTCTTCGTTATAAACAGCATATCTCTAAATGTATACAAAATGCTTACTGTAGTATGCGTTTAATTTATCAAAATAGGTACATTCTGAATCGGAAAATTACGGAAAATTAAAACACTTTTATGCCATTCCCTGGTGTTGTCTAAATTCGATTATTGTGATACAGTATATGGGCCTTGTCTAGATTCGCGAGACATTGCACGAATACAAAAAATTCAAAATACTTGTCTACGCTTAATATTTAACATTAAAAAGTATCACAGAATCTCCCATAAACTAATAGAAGTCGATTGGCTAAACATGCTCAACCGTCGAAAACTACACATGCTGTGTTTGTATCACAAAATAATTTCAACCAAAACGCCACCATACTTATACAACAAAATAACTTACCGCACGGACGTACACCACCTGAACTTGAGATTCAGAGGCAAGTTAAGTATACCAGTCATTAAAACAGAACTAGGGCGCAGATCATTTTCCTACTGCATTGCACATTATTACAACGATCTCTCTGATAATCTCAAGTTGTTACCTTTATCCAGGTTTCGGAAGAAAGTAAAAGAACACCTAAGTACTAGTGCTACAAAGTCGAACACATAAAAGCAAACATTTCCATCTCTTTCTTGCATTTGTTTTTTTTTCCATGATGATTATGTTATAGTAAGTTTAAGTTTAAAGCTGTATTTGTACATTTTTAGTATGCCACCAACGAGGTTAAGTGTAAGAGCAGCTAAGAAGAATTACTTCGAAGCTGAACTTCGCCTCAAATTTTCTATTAATTTAATGTATTTTTTTTTTCTGAGTGAGACAATAAAGTTAAAGTTAAAGTTAAATATATTTCGGCTTTCCGACCGTTGTCAGCTCCTTGTACCTTTTATTTCCTCTTGAGTTCTAGATTTTATCTCTTTAGTTGTAGTTGGTAGATATTACTCGTACTTTGTTTCTTTGTTTAAGTTCTTCTTCCATCGTTTCCTCTGCCCATCCGTATCCGGTTCGTTTATAATATTTTTTCTTTGTTCCCACTTTCTCTTTCCCTCCTTTCCCCGAATTATCTTAGCGCCCCGCATCCCGACTATATCCTTATCTTCTCTATTTTTACTTTCTCATCTATGTAATTTGGTGTCCTTCCGTTTAGTCCCAGTCAGTATCCATTTTTAATACCTTCTGTGCATACCTTCTAGTTCATCCCATTCCTTCCATCCCCACATTTTCGTATACCTCAATACCTCTGTCACCATTGCATCAAAAAGGTGTTTTTTTTAAATTCTAAACCAATTTTTGAATTTCCTCTTTCCTATTACCCACATCTGTCTCATCGGAACTTTCCCTTTTTCTTACTCCCTTATTTGTACGTTTCCCCCGTTAGTTCGTTGATGCATCTGGTATCATAAATATTTAATTCTCTTGCTTTCTCCACCCTTTCCTTTCTGCACTTCCATTACCTTTTCTTCATTTCTTTATCTGCTTTTCCTATGTTGCCAATATTACTGTCATCAGCGTATGCCAAGAACCATATCTTCCTTCTTCTCACTACGATACCCCCACTTTGCCCCCATCTTTTACTTTCCCCATATCTCTTATGTAAAAATGAAATAAGGTTGGGCTAAGTGAACATACATGTCTCAATCATTTTCCTGTCCCGAATACTTCAAACTCTTGCCCTTATTGTTGAATTGAATTGTTAAATTGTTGTTTATTTCCAGTTTCGTACAGTTTACGGTCCAGCTAAGTCTAAGGTACCATTTGTTAAGCTAAGGCAAAATAATACTATTTTTGTAGTTAACAACACAACTTCCCCACTTATTAAGATCTTGATGGCTTTAAATAAGTTATCCTCAGTTAATGATATCGACTTTTTTCACGATCCCCTAAATTCAATAATAAATAAAATTAGATCTTAAGTCCTAATATTTGTTCAGAGCCCCAGTGCCATGTAATTGGAATTTTTATTCTGTATGGTTTCTGGTTAAATAAATAAATAAAAAAAAATAAAATAAAAAGACTTAACAGTCGGTTCCGTATAATTATTTACAAAGATTTATCATATAAGTTACAATTCTTTACTGTTTGATTAATAATAATAATAATAATAATAATAATAGTAATAATAATTAGTTAACCAGGCTAGACCTGAGTTCTCACAAGATACACTGACCATAATAATAATAATCTTCATTAAGGGTTAGGCGAAGCCAATTAAGGCCAATTTAACCCCCATCTACATATTCAGTCGATACATATTCATATTCTATTTCTTGCCTCTCCTTGATTGTGTTCTGTTTTCTCATCCTGCATCATTTCCCATACTTATTCCCTTTTTACTCCCAGTAAACACACTTTACGTTTAAAGACGGTTTTAAAGCTCTTTGAAAGGATAAGTTCTGTATTGGTAGTATGATATACGTTTTTGTGTAGACCTACGTTTAAAATACGATTTTTATTCATAGTATACAGGGTGATTCAAATTCAAGGGCCACCATGGGGACCTCGGGAACTGTAAGTGATAGGTAGGTAGTTTAAATTTGGCAAAATTGCGTATTTTGATGCTTAAAAAAGTGCAGTTTTGAAAATACAAAAATTCCAACTACTGTCGGAGATATACCTACGGAACAAAAACAAAATTTTGCAAAATCGTTTTTATTTTTTACTGACGGGCTGTGACACAACAAATTCGCAGGAGGTGAATTTTCCGGGGTCAAATTTACCGAATGTTCCTACAACCATCAATACCTCAAGATATACGGAAGAAAATTCAATTTACCCAAACTAACATTGACGGGTTACAGAATTATAATGAAATCCACAAGTACTTTTATTCACCATTTGAGGGATGAGAATAAATAACAACACTCTTATTAAATAGAGAATGAACTTAGAGCCCAGAATTGTGGATAATATTTAGATTAAAAAACGAATGTGGTTCGGACATGTAGCTACCAAGCTGGTCGACGCAATGTGCCTAAGGAAGTAGTAAAAATAGGATAAATGATTCTTTACGTGAAAACCTTCCATGGAGGATGATAATTAAAAACATTAACATCCCCGATCCTGAAAATAAATAATATAAATAAATAAAAAATATAATTATTCAAATGAGAAGGAAGAGCGCATTCAAAGATTTTGATACAAATTCAGTCGTTTAATTTGCTTAAAGAGAAAAATTAGGCTCTGTAAGCTTTTATTTAGTACGTCATTATTTTGTAGACATTCTTAAAACAAAATCTTGATTGTAATGTAAAATTATTTAGAGCTCCTCGTTTCTCGTCTCCATTACTTATTCAGAATAATTTAGAGGTCGCCTTAGGCTTTTAGGGTCTTTTCTCCTACGCTTGTCCTATATTTTAGGGAACGCTATTCCTTGCTTTCAGTTTCGTTTATATTAGGGCGCCGGAACGAGGAGGTACCGTACCTACTCCTCTGCCCTGATTACGTTCTTCGCATTCTGTTTTCCGGTATCGGTCGTTGGCGCGTTTTGCCAACAAAGAAAATCATCTCTCAACAAGCAGAGTAATACATATTCATCATTTCATGCAATTGTACAAAACAAGCGATGTCTTGCGTCGGCGTTGCGTCGGTGTTGGGGATAAAAGCGACGCAGGAACGCGTAACCAAGCAACCGGAAATCGTTACTATGGCGACGTCCGCCAAAAAACACTCGTTACAAAGGAACGGGATTAATAGTCTCGCAGATAATGTGCGCCGGTGTTTCAAATGGCGAAATAAGTGTGTATACTTTTAAGACCGCACATCAACACAGCTGCGCTCGTATTAGGCAACTCCCTTCCGTTAATGTAGAGAGACCCGATGCCGACTTACGTTTCCTCAACGTTATCGTCCCGATGACATTCCTGATCCTTTTGCTATTTCTTACGTCTCTTTCGGCGATTAAAGGACGTTTAATCTCCCAACGCATTCGATTATCTTGACCCAGTTTTTGACGTTTTAGAAATTCATGCTGGTATCAAACGGAAATTCAATTCGGCCCAATTATATTGTTACCGTAATTCTATACAGAAGTTTAAGTCTTGCTAATGTTATTATCGAATCTAAGCTATGTAAACTATGTAAGTTTTGGAGTGCTCAAGTGCGTTTTGTGTATATAACAACAGCGAGTAAACATAAATTAATTAACCTGAGTTCCAATCTGACTCCCTGAAAACGTGTACTTCAGATGATCAACATGCAACTTGTAGTAGTAGTAACGTAGCAAAACATCATTTCAATTAACTTTTTTGTGTATTTACAATTTCACATTAACCTACGTTAATCGAAGTATTACGAAGCAAAAGAGGGGTTTTTTAATCGCCCATCCCATCTGTATTGACGCTTAATGTATTCATTTATTTTCAATAACGGTCGGTATAAAACGATCCCGATTTCACCATAACGTTGACTTAGCGTCATCGTCGCCCCGCTGGGTGTTTAATTTTAATCAACCGTTTCTAATTATGTAGCCCTTCCATTTCTACAAATTTACAAATCGGAAAAGCTTTGAATTTTTTCTACTCGTGTTATTCTGCTCGAAATTTCTGTAATTATTTATTCGGATAGAAACTATCCCGAAGGGGAATTTAGTCATCTTAAAGGATGAACTTAAATGACTTGTTTTTGAATTGCCTCGTCTAATAAATTGTCAAGCTTTTATTTTTATACTTGGGTGGATTGATTTATCGATTACCCAGCAGTGGATTTTTTTATTGTACAGACAGAAGTAAAACATTAGCGAACGAGACCACGAGTTACTTTAACTTATTAAGCTGCCTTCTCATTAAATTATTACATTACAGCAAGCCATGTTTCTGCACAACAGGTGTTTGTAAGATTAGTAAAAATTGCCATGACAATTGCCGCTTTCGGCAATTATGAAGAGAAAGATAGGAAATTAGTAGAAAACGATATTTTTTGTTAAATTTACTTTGGAAATACAGGGTGTCGCAGGAGGAATGGGCCATATTTTGGGATATTAAAGTAGAGGTTATTTGAAGATAAAAACGCTAATGAACTATATTTTTATTCTCAACGGTTTTGAAGATATAGCCAACAATTGTCAATTTTATCTACCTAGCTTTAAGACTGATTTCACATTGGCGATTTTTAGCTCGATGATGTCTGCTTCAATGCCCTGTAACCGAGATGTAATCTTGGTGCTCAGGCAATGATACTGGACTTCTCTACCTTGATATATAATGTACTATTTTTCTAGCTTATGCCACTTATTAGTTGGTCGTGCCGTTACACTATACCACATCCCCAAAACGATCGACTACGGTTTTAATACAATGAAAAATTTCTAATAACTTACGTTTATCGATGAGTCGATGTTTTCTCAAAATTACAGTCGAATTTCTCCTTTTGACAGGTAGCAGCAATTTGGAAAATCGGACGGTGGAACGCCTTGTGCAATACAAATGGACCTTTTGTACAGCCTGGTAAATTTGACTACTTGTTGAAAGTGAATTTTGAAAGATGGTTGATAAAATTCAGTCAGAAACAAACTCTCGAAATTTAGTACTGGAAATGTGGTTTACTCAGTGGAATAATTTACCAATGGTGGATGTCAATTTTCCCTTTGTATACTTAGAGTTTTAACCACTAACGGAAGCACTAATAAATCGTCTTGAAACTTTTTACCGGTTGCCGTGTAACGGATACTTTTGTCGAACTGTTGGCCAAGTGTGGGAGTAGATCGGTGTATAATTCTTGTTCATAGTATAGATTTTGCGACTGATTCGTTAAAAATCTCCGTGTATAATAGACGAGAAGATGGGCGACGTGATTTGTAAGTGAGCACATTTCGAAATTGTATGCTGGTGAAAAATTGGTTTGTATCGAGGCGTCTGTTTGGACTGGTTTGCGGAATATAATTGGAAGATTGCCTTGCTATGGCTTGTTGTGATGTAACCGATTGCTATTTCATCAATATACGTGGATTAGTACCACGCGGCACGTTTAGCCAGACAGATTGCATATTACTCGTGTTCATCTACCTTCATTTGACTAATTCGTTTGTTAAAAGGTAAGTCCCTTTCCGATATTGCTGTTGTTTATGTCGTTGTTATATCATGGGGTGTATTTTAGCGGAAAACTGTAGGGGCGGAAAGCCGTCGGTACCTGGTGAACGTCGAGATCGACAGCAACCAACGAGTTCCATTCTACCGAAGGGGGCAGTCCGATAATCGGTAGCGTAACCGTTGTGAGAGGAGGAGTCGGTACCTCAGGAAGGTGGGCGAGGACCCCCAGAGCTAAGTGTTGTGAGGGTTGTTCATCGAAATCATCGTAAAATTTTGGGCCGAGATTAGAAGGTCACGAATCAGAATCGTTAACAGGGAATCTTACGGATTCCATTTAGTTCGAATGAATTGGCATGTTGTCCCCGTTGTTAACTATTAGTAGAAGTCCTTTCGTTTACAAAATACAGTCAGTTTGGATAATTTGCGACTGTCAATGTAAATTTTGTCATTAAGATCAATTGATCCCGAAGGAAGTCACCAAGAAATCAAGTAGTGATATTTACATATTAATATTTTGTGTGTTTACGTAAATTCAAATTACTCTGTGGGGCAGGTGCCAGTTGGTTTACTTAGGTATAGTACGTTCCGGCCAACTTTGAATCCGAGCCGTCTGCACTTAGCTAGAGAAAGGGGGTGCGCTGTTGGCACATTCTAGAAGAAGGCAATAACGAGGGAAACGTGAGGTAGGGTGGTAGCGCCAGGTATCCTTGCATTTGAATAGCTTCGGCTATTAGTCAAGTTGGCGTGGCAGCCGTTTAAATTAGAATCTTATTATCGCCCCGAATAAACAAGATGTTCTTATAAACACAAACAAGATAATTCAGTAAACTTGTCGATTCCTCTACACAACGAAGTTCCCTTTGTAGAGTTCCGCCACTTTATATTAGTTTTATTCGTAATGGCAACTCGCAATGAATTTAAATGCACACTCACAATAATTTCGTCGAAATGGCGGCACGGTTTTCCCTTGTAATTTGACAATTCGGCCTCTTTTTCAATAAAAATTTCACGTATGATTACGCGACAGTTTAAATCTTCCGTATACCTCGATTATACGAATTCGGCTTGAAATTTTCGGTCGAAAGTAAATGTTACGCGATAATAAATGGCGCGTTGGAGTTACATAGGTTCTCCTTGAAAGTTCGACGAAGAATCTTCTCCCACCCAATTTTTGCTAACATACTCGCCAATTCAAAAATGAACCTAACGCAAACAAAGTTCCCGCTATCTTTTTTTTATAGATGTGAAGGTATAGCAGAGAAGCTGCTCCCCATGCTCCGTAAGAACGGACTGATACACTTTTACTTCCATTTGTACTAAAACGATATCGCGAACTATATGCTTGCTATGTAACGCCGAAGTCTTAGGCTCTCACATGAAGGGCACGAATCGCCTAAGGGGGAAAAATCCGCTCTTGAATCCCTTTCAAGGAGAAAATTGAACCGTGAATTTTATTTTTCCGGTTCATTTACAGCTAACTGTATCCACTAAAAGGATGAAAGCTGCTATCCACTTAATTGAGAGAGACATTTCTATTCTCAACAAATTCCAAATCTATTGGGGAATATAAAATATTTCTAGATGATGGACCAAAATAAGATTTGAGAATCTCGAACATAAAGCTTTATAAAGCAAAGGAAAGTAGTAAAAACTGTGATTGTCTGAAAAGCCTTAAAAAAATTCAAATAGCTGAGTGAACTTACGACAAAGGGATCTGGTGAAATAGAAGAAGTAAATCAGAAGGATTGTGGTGGAATAGACGCGAAAAGCAATTTATGCAGCACTACACGAGTTTAAAAATGGAAATCAAATAAATTTGAATATTGCCGGCTGACCTATTTAAAACCCCCTCTTTATGAGCCCCTACAATCGGTCGCGTTATACGACTATAAAATTACGCATAACGAAACTCCCTCGCGAACTCTTTCTTATGTGTTTCGATTTTGATTAGCCCAATTTCAAATTTTGATTAAAAATTATAGTCTCCTTCGAAATTCTGCTAAATGTCACACGGCTAAAGTTAGAATTAGTTCAGTATTGTTCTTTGCCGATTAATCTCCCACATTTCATAAGAATTTATCCTAAAATTGATGGTATATATACCAACGAAATCGCGAGGTCTGTTCGATGTCAACGATATCAAGCTGAAACTTTATCAATTTAGCTGAATGAAATTTGCGGCGAGCTTTCACTGTTTGTTCTTTCGTAATCTTCGCGAGTAAACGAACTGAAAAAAATTTTTCCTAGTTTGTACACGGCAAATTATTAAAAGAATCCAAACCCAGCTCTCAACGAGCACGATCTTAAAAAATGCCTAAAAAACAAAACTTTCCTACCGACATGCTAGTCACATCGCACCCTTGAGCATTTTCGTCAAAACATGAGCTTTTCAAACGCTATCTTAGCCGTAATTCTAGACGTCTTCGGGTCAACTTCATCCACACCGTTGGGAATACTCGTGATATTATTGTAAATGTAACGTACTGGGATATTACAGATTAACTCGGTCGGTTAAAAAAAATAAAATCGCATAGGGAGTGAATAATTTAGGAAGGGAAAAATTTACACAGAGCATTTATCGCGTCTGAGTAAACCCTCGCTATATTAATTATTAAAATCAAGTGAATCTCAAGCGGAAAGTTTAAAATTCGAAATAATGAATTAGTATTTTATTTCGGTAGATACGTAGAGAGATACTCGAAAAGAATAGGAGCTGAAATTAATATAATCTACATACTAGGAATGGTGGATTACTATGAGTCAGCGATAAATTAATGGTAAATGTCCAAATATTTGTACTACAGTTGGTAAGTGGTATAACTACCAGATTTGCAAAACAATCAGAAGTGATTACATGCAATCCACGGTTAAATAATTTTCGAGTGTTTAACTCTTAAGAATGTCTTGGAAACGCGGTTAACTACATTAAATGGTGATTTCAATTGAAAATGCACGATCTCAGTACCTACTAAATCTTTTCCAGTGAAAGAAACCCCTATAGTTTGCATTGCTTTAGTGCTAGTTGACGTAATTTTAAGTAAAAAAGTATTTTCATCAATTCCAAATACCTTTGATTTGATGTAATTATTTTCATTGTTTTGTTACTTCGAATAGATATTTTGTTTTTATTTAATTCATCACAGACTACTTGATTAAAATATAAAAACCGTTGATATAATTGGTATCTTATGCTCAATCTTATGCTATCATAGCTCGTTGAAAAGAGAATTAAAAATTACATTAAGTAATTTAAAAATCCAATATGGCGCCTATTTAACTTTAGGAAGTTGGTAAATGTTCCTCAAAAGTATAGCCTTCTTGAATTTTTTTTACATCAATTCAAGGAAATGGTGGCCAATTTTAGTTTTTTTGAAATTTCGTCCAACCTATTCGACATTTTGAATTTTCAGAAGGAAATTTTAAATAAACATCTAAATCTGCAAAACATTGTCCATTTAACCAATTCTCTATCTTTAATAATAAGAAAATTACCCATCCAATCCCACGCGATCTGTATATACCTAAATGAACGTCTCTGTACAAGGATGAAATGAAAAAAGTGTCCGCGTCCCAATATCCGCGTCCCGATGTCTGCGTCTTAATATCCGCGGCCCAACTTCTGTGACCTAATGTCAGCGTCCGATTGTCTTGCGGTCCATTCCCATAGCGCCATAACCGCCGGTTGTACCTGTGAATTATTTTCTTCTTCTTTTATTTACTTACAATCTTGAGTGTTCTGTTTTGTTTAGGTCAGATTTCATACCATATTTTTTGGGGTCTACAAATCAGCGGACCTCGAGAAGGAACGAAAATTGGCTACGGCTAGCCAATAAAGGGAAACGGGTCTTCCAATGAAACAACCACCGAGGTTCGACAAAGCTCATGTAATTTTTGGGTGCCAAGCGTGCACAAGTCACGCCAAAAAGTAAATGAAAATATGAACTAAAAATTAAAGAAGAATGCAAGCTTTGTGAATCCTCAGGCACTAGTGGGTATAAATACCTTTGTCTGTCCAAAGAATCTACATATACAAAGTGCAAAACATATTTAATTGCATAAAACAGTAAATAAATTAGCAGTTGGGGGCAAGGTTACATTTAACTAAATGCAAATGTTCAGCATAGCTGATTACTTATAAGCTGTAGGTAACTTAATCTAATTTCATTTACAGACAGGAAGATAAATAAGCTAACTAACTGGATTACCTTGCGTTAACACTAAGGACAAAGGCAAATGATAAATTAAAAAGAAATTTACAGTTGATTGGGCATTAACAACATTGACATTTCATATAATCAATTGCGGAGCAAATCGTCGCGACGGTAGCAAAAATCTACAGCAGTGGATAATACACGAGAAAAGCGAGTACAGATTGGTACACTCGTTTTAGCATTTCATAAGTAGTAATTAATGCTCGTTACAAGAAAGATACATCCAAAAACTACAATGCCAAAATCAGACTCAAATCCAGTTAATTTAAACCTACGTACCCTAGTACGTACCCCATTAGTAAATGAGTTTCGGATTGAGATATAGCTAAAAAACAACGATAGGTAATTCAGTTAAAACAAACTACAAAACAAGTTAACAAAAGAAAGAATCCTATGAAAATAAATGTACCTCAAGAAGATCCGCCATGTCTTATTCGCGTAAAGACGCTTAGATAACACTGGTCTACAGCATTTTTGCGCATGGGACATATATATACCTTATTTTTATTACTTGTATAGCCACAAATATGAATTGGAACAAAAAAAGGTTCTGTATTTGATTTTGTGTGAAAAAAATGCAAAGAACCAAATAAATAAAAATACTTAAAATCTGTACTTACATAGAAATTATGTATTAAAAGGTAACGTTCCTACATTTATAATTTGTGTACTTATCTTATGGCCGTTTGCACCAACAAATTTAAGTGGAGCTTAGCTTAGGCGTAGCTTAAACTCCATGGCAACGATTATTGAGACAATGGTCGCCATGGATTTTAAGCTACGCTTAAGATAAGCTCCGCTCAAATTTGTCGGTGCAAACGGGCATTAAAGTCTAAATGTTTAAAAATGGAATAGTTTTGCTTTTCCTCTCATGTTCAACAGAAGTTTTTCTTATCAACCCCCCAAATATGATCTCCCATCATGTTCTTCCGAATATGCTCCCATATTATCCTTAAATTGATCTAATGTAACGCTCTCAAAACAGTCAAGGTGCTCCCGCACTCGATTCGGATTTGTACACTCTCAATTCCCAACTAGCTTCCAGCGGAGGCTGGGTGAGTTCAAAAATAAAAATGTTCGAGCGCCACAGAGTTACAATTTTTAACGAGTTAAGTGTACAAAACCTTGCAACTACTGGATAAATCTGAATTCCAGTAGCCACGAGTCGTTCGCCACAAGACTGTACAGAATAAAAACAATCCAGCAACGTTTGGTGCTTTTTATTTACACAAAGCGAAAATAATAAAACATTCATAGGCACGATAACAATATAAATAATAATAACGCTTATGATGGTGTAGCAGTTTCGTCAATAAACAGAAAATTGAGTTGCCTACAATAAGGATGAACCTTGCCCATAAAAATTAATAAATTAAAATTAAGAAAAATAAATGCCACACTAAATGAGAATGTAACATGTACATCTTTAGAGACATTCTATATCCCATGATGCAAAACCAAATCCTGTCAGCTCATGATAATTTTTGAACGGGAAACCATGGACTTATTGCCTTAAAACTGTTCCAGGATTTTCTCCTCTTTGCTAAGTAACCGCGGGAAAATGTCACACTCCATATTTCATGTTATTTGAGGGAAAACAAAGATTCCAGCTTTAATTTTCGCCCCTGAAAGCTTTTAATTCAAATCGCTACAACTTTTGTAAACGCAAATATTTTTCATGTCCAATCCCACTTTTTACTTATTTTTGCTTATTATAGTCAGAATATATTATGTCTGGATTTACATTTTACATCCCATGCGCAAAAAAAAATTTTTTGTTGACCGGTGTAATTAATTTAAACAATTTCAGCGTGATGACTCAGGCATCAAAATCAATAAATCGTGCCAACTACTTCTAACAACATTACTAAGCTGCCAACAAATATGCTTTATTACACTACCGCTCAAAAGTATTCAGCCATCCAGTTATTGGCCGATAAAAAGGAAATTGGATAAAATTTAAAAGTTTATTCACTGTATATTATAAACCTAGTTATCGTCTTACCGTTCTATCGTTGTTTTGTAACCCTTTTTCTTAAGAGAATCATGACCATTTAATGTAAACTACTTTCTTCATTTTTACTCTTGATACCCAGCTGACCAGTTTATGAATAATAATTTAAATCTTCAAATTGTCTGGAACACAACAACCGAATGCAATGTTTATTTGTCAATCTTACTTGATTCATCTGCCTTTATTCTAACTGTATAGAAGTTCAAACGCAAAAAAAACATTTATGGTAAGTTTCAGTCAATAACATTGCTAAAATGGGGGGAAGAGGACTATAAAAAGAAATGATTAATTTGGGCTCGACAACTCCACAATTGGATTGTTGAAGTCTGGAAAAAAGGCTCTTGGAACGAATATAAAACCCCATTAATTTAGTACATAGCAATATTAAATTAAAAAATGTTAGTGGCTGAATACTTTTGAGCGGTAGTGTATATCGATCGTTTGAGTTTTGAGTCAAGTAATCAATAATTTTGAATATTTGGGAAGTATTTTGTATTTGTGCGTATACGCTATCCAATTTGGGAGACCATTTTATTTTGAGATAGATTGAATAAACCAGTATTTATTTGGTAATTTGATTTCACTGTTTATTATCTCCCTCGTTATCTTCTCAGTTTCATACGGTAAAGTTAAGATAGAAATTGAGTGGTGCTCAACCCTATTGGTAAGTTATGCCGAAGTACAGATGATGGAATGCTCAGAACGCTGTGAAGATTCTCAAACTTTTATTTTATAACCCTGAGCATGGTATAATAAAAAAAACCCTGAGCTAATTGGCCGTTTATGCGGCGGATTTGAGTTAAGCAGCCCCAACCTAAATCTCACGTTATAGTATCTTGCCAAATAATATTTACTCCCATTATTCGACCATAAGTCACGTAACTTAATTCCCGTAATATTTGGAGTAAAATGTCTATAAAATACGAATCTTAACATACACTATGGCCGTAACCGTCTCCTAGTTTAATATTACAATTGATAAAGGAACCGTTAGAAAGCAGACACTCAAGGGATTACATTTGGATAATGTACACCTACATTTCTGTTAAACCAAGTACGTGAAACTAAGACTTTTCAGCCCATTCCTTTTGAAAGATGGCACTTTATGCGTCAAAATTAGTAGAAAATATTTTTCATGTTTATCAATTCCTCTCGCTCAGATTTTTGTTAGCGCCGACATTATAAACAGAAATGCGATAAATTTTGCAACGTGAACAAAGGAATTGGAGAATAGCAGAAAGACGGGAAGAGATTGTTTTGTAATGTATATTCATTGCTAATTTGACAACTTCCATTTCGAATTCACCAAAGAGCGTTGAAATATTTTATTCAAAAATTTACATAATTTCCATGCCTCATAATTTCTTGGGAAAAAAGCGCAGACATGTAACATGGATACGAAATTAAAAAATCACTTCCATCACGAATCCTATTATTTCTGCTATATGAACAATAAGGTTATTAAGTGCATTAAATCCTGTTGTCAGTTCCCAGTGTAATTAGATGATATTGAATATTAAACACGATATTGGCAGTATAATTAGAATATTTGCTATTGCAAGTCAAACAAAGGCAAAATTACGTAATGGAACTCTACAAACGATTTCGTGATATATGCAGCAGCACAGAACCGCATCTTTGATCATCGGTTGCTGAAACATTTCGGTTTGGATTTGCGCCAAGATTATCGTGAAAATCAAGAATATTCACTTCCGTCTAGTTAAGCGTCCGGCTTCTTAAACTTAATAATTTCAAATAAAAGGATTTTTAACTGACGTCAAATAAACAACGGGGAATGTAAGTACAATTTTCTATGCCATTTCGCGCAAACAATGGTTTCTATAATTGAGAAGTATGATTTATCTTTATCCTTGTAAACAAAATTTACCCAAATGGCTTTACTTAAGCAGGCCTTCCACGTGCATTCATTTCATCGAACTTGGAGTGTACACTCCTACAAACAGACCAAGTTCGAACGTGGAAGTGGTCATCGCGCAAAGTTTGCATCGTTATTGGTGCGGAGCGAAGAGTTCGAAGACATGGCGTTAATTCAAAGTTCGATGAAATGAATGCACGTGGAAGGCCTGCTTAAGTCATTTCAGAATGATGCTTATTTGCGCGAAAGTAATGCCGTATATATAACTCAAGAACGAGCTTTTAATGAGCCAACCAAATTTATATTAAACTGAAAATTGAACGTTTCGTGAATACATTTTGGAAAATAATTAATTCGATACTGTAAAAGTGTTTCCGGTTGATATATTTCGTGGTAAGCTTAAATACCAATTCTACAGTACAAATCCACATTTCGCGACAAAATAAGGACGTGATGTGACATGGTGGTCATTTTGGGTTCAGTTAAATGTATTATGCTATAATATACTACCTATTGCAGCGGTTCCCAACCAGTGGGCTTTTGGGGACACGCAAAAAAATATCAGTAATAGCGGAAATCGATATTTTAACAATATGTTATTGCGC